>NC_056730.1:687792287-688092287 GCF_019279795.1 Protopterus annectens | reverse complement strand
TGCTGTTATGCACCCCGTCATCTCTGCTGGTAATATTGACTATGTATGCCTCAGGCACTATGTTTCACTATTATTACACACAAGATAACTAGGCTTCAAATGATTCCTGAATGCATTGCACATGTCGCTATTAATAATATTAATAATATGATGTAACGTCATTATATTAATTTTTCTATGCCATAACTACTGTACACATTAGTGTGAGTGTAGATGTAATGATGGATTGTATTATATATATTTACTGGGCAATTTGAATATGTCTACTTCACTTAACCTAAAACTCATTTGACTGACACCCATTTGACCGACACCCAATTGACCTAAATTTCATTTGGCTGACAACTCATTTGACTGACTCCCATTTCATCGATATCTTACAATGCTGAATTTCAACATACAAAATCTTAAACCATAGACAAGAACACTTATAACATCAATAACTCAATAACTAACCCTTTCCAGAACTTAAAAATGACTTATTTACCCTCTTTACAGAAATAGGACAATGTGCAACAAAACTAGGTGGGGGGTTATGCCCCCCACAATCCCCCAATGTTGAGGGCAGTGCCCCCCACAATTATATATACTAACTTCAGGATCGCATTACAGTGAGGAAAAAAGCATATACCTTTAACTTGCCTTACAGTACTCTACACGCTGCCACTACTGCTGGGAAAGCACAAAACATTCACCAAATTACTTTAGATACTTCCCATAAAAATGTAAAGAGACAAACCCACATTTAGAAACACTACAACACTACTTTCTACATTACTATCAAAATTCTAACAGTCAGCACTGTAAGTTACAGTAATTCTTTTTATCACAAGCAAGTCACAGGTGAAGGAAAACCTACAACAAGTCTATGTCTTAAATGTTATTGAAATGGGAGTCAGTCAAATGCATTCATAGTTTCATAGGTGTGCACTAGGCTAATGGTCCTGGAGCTTTTACAAGCCTAGCCCATAGGATTACCCTGGCATCATGCCACCTGACCTTAGTTCCCAGTGCTCTGTTGAGTAGAGCTACTGGAGTGATCCCCAGGGTTAATTTTCTATTTCCCATCCTCTCATCAAGATTTTTCTTTTAAGAGGGCCAGTGAGGTGCTCTGTTTGACATGTATGAGAAGTCTATTCCATAGCATGGGCAGTCTCTGGGTTATGAACCTGTCACTCGAGCATGTTCTGTTGATTGTGGTAATGAGGATGAGGTGTCTGGAGCATGTGGTGCAGAGGGATTAGGAATTCTTTAGATGTAGCATTTCTAAAAGAGCTAGGTCAAACATGGCTTTGTAAGTCAAGCAGAGATCGCCTCTAAGTACGCAATATGAGACAGAGAATAGTTGGTGTTTTTTAAGTCTGTCCATATAGGGCAAGTGTTTAAGGCCTAGCATCCTCTTAGTGAGGTACTTTTGTGGCCTCTTCAGTTGTTGCAGGTGTCTAGTGAGGTACATGCCAAATGGGTCATTGTACTTGATGATTGGCCTAATGAGGGAGGAGTGGAAGGAGACAATGACCTCTTTCTTCCTGGATGCAAAACCCTTAGTAATGAGATGTGCCACACAGAAGAACTTTCTGACCACAGTGGCAATGTGGTGGTTAAAAGAGAGGTCGCTGCTAACCTGTGTTCCCAGATCTCTTATAACTCCTTCTGTGTTCAGTGGACTACCATCAATGTGGTAATTCATGGGAACTGGGTTTTTCCCAAAGGGGATGACGACACATTTTTTGGCATTGAGCTTAAGGCCATGGTTCTGACACTAGTCATTGGTCTCAGTGAGGCCTTTCTGTAGGATGTCAACATCACTTGGGGAGTTAATAATAGCTCCCAACTTGCAATTACCCGCAAACTTTGTCAGCCAGAGTCCCTTTGTGTTGGCCTGGACTTCAGAGAAGTAGATAACAAACAGGAGAGGACCCAGGACCGAACCCTGTGGGACTCCACTCTTGACTGGTTGGCAGTCTGACTTAGAGTCAGCTGCTTTAGCACTATAGGTTCAGTTTGTGAGCCAGTTTGCAACCCACCTAATCATATAGGGGTTGATGCCTAACTTAGTGAGTTTTTCTATGATTCCTGAGTGGGGAATGGTATCAAAGGTCTTGGCCAGATCAAGGTAGGCTGTATGAACAATCTTGTCTTCATCCACAGCTCTGGTGACTGACTCAAAGAAGTCAACCAGGTTGAGCAGGCATGATCTACCATTCACAGAACCAAACTGTCCGGGATCCAGAGTTTTCAGATTTCCTATAGCCTTGTTTATTAGGTCCATGATGATGCCTTCTATAGCTTTGCATATCAGTCTCGTCAGGCTAATGGGGCAATAGTTCCCAGGGTCTGTAGTCGCTCCTTCTTTGTGGGGAGGGATGACTGTAGCAGTGCGCCATTCAGGAAGGACAAAGCCTGAGTTGAGGCTGTGATTAAACAGAGCACACAGGTGAGGAGCCAGTTCACTCTGTAGTTCATGTAGAACACAGCCAGGGATATTGACAGGTCCCATAGAAGCTGTATTCTTGGCCTTGGACAGTGCTGTTTTAACCAGTGCAGCAGTAATACTGGGTGCCTGGCAATCTACTAGTATTGTGATTGGTCCTTTGTGGGGGGGGGGGTAAAGTTGGCACTGAATCTGTCGGGATATTTTTCAGTCACTCTAATGGTAATGGACATCAGCTGGGTATAACAGCCCTGTGTTTCTTATGCTTAGTCAAGCACTCTGCTTGTGCTGTGCTGATGAGGTCATAACAAGGCTGAAATATGCATATCCACAGCTAGTGGGGTATGTCTTCATTGGCCTGAAGTTGTTTATTAAAATTACTTAAAAAGAAAAAAAGTCATGGACATTCAGAATCGCCATATAGCTGAAACACCTGATGTTCATTAGGATAATTTGCATGTATCCCATGTGCCTCTGATACAGGAGGCTTGAGAGGTCACTCAGTGGAAGTTCTAGCTTGGCTGGAGTTTTCTTTTAGTTTTTACTGATTGTTTTTCTGTGTGACCTTCTCACTCATTGTTTTACATTATAGACTGCCAGAAATTTTCAGTAACTTACAGGAAAAATGAAGGGTTAAGGACAGGCAAAATGCAATACAAAATCAATGATACTGCAAAATTATTGACATAGGAGGGGCAGACAACTCTGATTCTTTTAAAAAGTTAATAGAACAATGGGTGTTGCATAGGGGTCTAGGACTATTCACTGAAAGCACATTTCACTGAAATACATTTGACTGTGCACAATTCACTGAAAGCTCAATTCACTGAAAACACAATTCACTAAAACACATTTCACTGAAAGTTATATATGGCCTTTTCCCCACTGTAGTGCAACCCTGGAGTTAGTGTATATAGTAAGGGGGGTGTGGGGGGCACTGGCCCCTATTTTGAACGATATACATGGATACTTGCAATTCCAATAAATTACTCTTTTCTGGACATAATATATATCCAAACTATGTGGGGGGCTACCCACCCCCAATGTGAGGGGTGGTGCCCCCCAGACCCCCCGTTACTATATATACTAACTCAAGGGTCTCACTACAGTGGGGAAAAGGCCATATATAACTTTCAGTTAAATGTGTTTCAGTGAATTATGTTTTCAGTGAATTGAGCTTTCAGTGATTTGTGCACGGTCATTTGACTTTCAGTGAAATGTGCTTTCAGTGAATAGTCCTAGATCCGTTGTATAGATATGAATTTTCTGAGCAGTAAGAACTATGAAGATCTAAAGCCTGACATTATTAACAGACTGACTGCAATTCCCACAAGTAAATAAACATTCTTTCACACAGATGCAAAAAATATACTACAAAATAAAACAATGCAAAATGCAAAGGAAAATAATTGAAGAATCAAAACATTAAACATATCAAAAACTGCAAACAAAAAAAAGAAGACAATAAGATTAAAATTAAAAACACCATCCACACCAACAGCTGGCAAGAACAGCCAGAAACTGATAAAAGCACAGGAAAAATCAGTTCCTATCGAAATTTTGAGAACAAAAAAAAGTTAAGTTCTTTGATTCATCATTGTAAACATCATAAGAACAATTACTTCTTTTAAGAATGTTTATTAAAAAGGAAAGCATCACAATCCCATGATCTCAAATGATCCCATCACCAATTGTGCCCATGTAAACAATCTTCTTACAAAAATACAATAATTGAATGTTACTATATAAATAGTAGAACATAAAATGCATTTCAAAGTTTTAGTAATAAAAAAAGTCTCTTAAAAAATCTAATGACAATGTGTATTAAATCTGTTAAAAATCAATTAAAAAACAAAGTAACTAAGTATTGGCAAAGAAAGCAATTGTTCTGATAACGTTTATATTGAATAACAAAACCATGTAACCTTGTAGTAAAAAAATTGGATACAGCTACAGCATGTTCCCAAGCATTTGTGTTGTTTTTCTTTAGTTTTGGTTCTTAGTTGCTGAAATTCTGCGAACTACATTTGTGAAATGCTCTGCTATGTGAGCGATGGATGAAAGGCAGACAACACTAGTCCACTTAGAAAAGTTAACAGAAGAAGGGATTTTGCATCAAAATGCATTTTCTGAATAATAACTAGAAATGCTAATGAGTGACATTATCAACTCACTGCAATACTCAGGTGATTTACACCAAAATATGAGCTAAAATCAGAGACATTCTACAAAACTAGGTGGGACTGATGAAAAGTACTAAGCTGTTTGCCTGTGGTTATACACACACAGAAACACACACTTAGAGATATACATACAGGCACCTATAGACACCCCAAAGTGCATAATGCACTGCAAAGCTACTTACCAGGTCCACAATAAACATGATAATGTGTATAGCACTGCATGGTATCGCCTACTGTGGATCTAGAGTCCGGGCTTGTTCACTGTTTGCCTATTTCAACTGTGACAAGCTCCAGGACATCTGTCTATCATTGGCTTTACATATGAGACAGTGAAAGAGAGAAGAAATTGAAGCTGTCATAGATCATAATGGAGATGTAGAGTGGTCACAATTGTTTTTCTAGTGCTGACATTTATGGGCTCCCCAGATAGCACCATGCCCTAGGCAGCTGCCTAAATCACCTTGTGCTAGATCTGGCCCTGTCTATATACAATTCATTACTGGGTATATTCACTTTATCATGCAGCAGTTTGTGTCATTTTATTACTGTCCCGTGTTTGTTTGGGGCAACGCTATTGCAGCTGTACGTAGTTGTTTGAAAGTCAGTAGTATCTGCTATTTGGCATAGACTTGAGATTATGCATGGGTATAAAGTGGGATTGCAGTATGATTTGTATTTCACACATCTATCACTGGCACTTAGTGCCTCAAGTGTATGCCTTTTCATCAGTCTGAGTTTAGGATGATATCATGCTATGTGCTACTTCAGACTAGCCTACTGATTATATTTTGTTTTACTACTTAACAAGGTGTTTGCAATTTCCCCTTTGAAGACTATTCATGAATTCCATTATTATTATTTACATTAGTGGTAATGTCCTGTGACTGTGGTGTTTAAGGATGATTTTTATTTATTTTGTCTTTTGACAACTGGGAAATTCTGAATGAGCCAATGGCCCTTTTCAGTGGAGGCCTGGGGAGAAAAGCTCCACAGCAGATTCAAAAACATTTAAACAGAAGTTGATGAGTAATAGTATACAAGGGGAGAAAAGCGCCTCAATGGATTAAATATTTTACAATGAGACTGGGAGAAAGACTCCACAAAAAATACACATAAAACAATGTTACAGTGTTTGCTGTGTAATTATATCCATGGGGAGAAAATCCACCAACAGATAAAAATACAAAGAGATTGAAATACATTTACAGAAATATTTCTAGGATAAATTGTGATCAAGAATACATTGCAGAAGTGAATAGCTTATGTCAAATAAACTAATACCTAGTTATTCAAAATATTGACTATATCGTTAATAATATGTGGTGGTGAGAAATAAAAGAGAATTCTGCTGCCAAAATAGACAGAGGAATAGAATAAGATGAGTGCTAATGAGCAGGAGAGAAAATTAAGGACATGGAAAGAGATGATTATTATTAGAAAGATGAGAATATAATGGAAGGACATGAGAGAAGAAATAAATAGTAGTAGGTGTTAGCTGAAGAGGTACAAGAGCATATATAATTAGCATGGTATCATTAAAGGGAGAGTTCTTTTAATGTTAGGCCATTACTACCTAATAAGATATGAAGGTTTAAGCAAATTTAGACTGAGAAAGCCATCATTATACTCAGTAGGTGGCCATGCATTTGTTTGGAGGGTTGTACACGTTCAGTTCCAGGTGTCAGATATTTATTTATTTATTTATTTTACATTTGTTGACCGGGCTAGTCTAGCTGGATATATGTCCATTTTCAGTAGGGGCCCAGGGAGAAAAGCTCCAGGTGATAAAAAAAAATGCAGTTTTAACATACATACAGAGACAGTGACATATACAATCAAGATTATGCTAAAAAAAGGCTATACATAACAAAAAGGTTGAGACAAAGGTATATACAGTCAATATGCAGTATGGTACAAAGGTAAGGTACAGAAGTTATACTTGATGCACCAAGAGGAATTAAATTCAAAGTGTCTATTGGTTACAGTTCCTGCTTTCCTTGGTAGTAAGCAGCATTTAACTAATATAAAAAGTAGAATTTAAGAGATGATACAAAATAAAGGAGAAAGGATTAGTCAGGGTTGCTACAAGGGGATAACCAGAGTGCTTTCAGGTGTCTTTTGAGCTTTTGTTTAATGAGCGGCAAGGAAGGAAGTGATGTAAGATCATCAGGTAGTAGGTTCCAGTTTTTACCAGCTGTGTTAGAGAACAGTGAGTCCCCTGCCAAGTTGTTGAACTTACTTATGCTGACTAGTCGTTTATTAGAAGATCGTAATGAATTAAGATTTTTATACGGAATTATAAGGTTTGAAAGTATAGGGGTGTTGTTTGGGTGATTTAGGATCTTGTGGGCTCTGGTAAGTTGAGACAGTTGCAGTAGGTTTTGTAGTTCAAGCCAGCCCAGCTGCTTTAGATTCAGACAGTGATGGGTTCGTAAGGGATTACCAGTGGCAAATCTGGCGATGTGATTATAAGAGTTGGCCAATTTGAGATTATTTTTAGACAGGTTAATATATACGGGGGTGGCATAGAGAAGTGTAGAGATAAGATGGGAGTGGGCAATGGTAGATCTTGCTGCTGGTGTAAGGAATGGCTTAATCCTGTATTGGGACCCCATTTTTCTGTTGATTGTTTTATAGTGTTATTAATATGGGTGTCAAAGTTGAGATTGTTGTCTATTATAATACCTAGGAGTTTGGTGGTAGAGTCAGGGGATATGATAATGCCATTATTAGATATGACTGAGAAATCAATGGGAGAGGACTTGCGAGTAGGTGCAAAGAGGAGGAGCTTTGTTTTTTTGGGACTGAGAAGGAGGCAACATTTTGAGAGCCAGGTCTCCAATGTGTTAAATACTTCCTGAGTTAAGGATTGCAGTTCTGATGCAGAGTTGGCTGAACATATGAGCATTGAATCATCTACATATTGTATGCAGGTAGCTTCAGGAATAGCTAGGTATAGCTCATTGATAAATATTGAGAATAAGAGAGGTCCTGGAATGGAACCTTGAGGGACCCCGAGGATTACTGGTAGGTGGGAAGAAAGACTATTCTCCCAGAGCACTGCCTGCTGCCTATTAGTAAAATAGGAACTAAACCATTGTATAGTCTGATTGCTAAGTGAAAGAGATTTCAGGATATTTATAAGAAGAGTATGGTTCACCATATCAAAGGCTTTTGAAAGATCAATAAAGAGTGCTGAAGAGAGAGCATTGTCATTACAGTTTCTGTTAATGGAGTCAGTGAAGGATAGGAGGGCAGTAGTAGTACTGTGAAGTGGTCTAAAGTCATGTTGGCTGTTAGCTAGTAAATTATGTTGAATTAAATGGTCAAGCAGATGGTGATGAATGCATTTTTCCATTATTTTTGCTAAGGGTGATAGTAGGGCAATAGGCCAATAGTTAGAATAGTCATTTGAGTTGCCCCCTTTATGTAATGGTATAATGTGAGAAATTTTCCAGATGTCAGGGATGGTACCCTCATTTATGGTCTATTAATAAGGATGGATATAGAATATGCTACTGATTTGGCTGCTTTTTGCAAATATTCAGCTGGAATTTATCAGCTAAAGGAGTACATGTCTTAAGTTTTTGTATAAGCTTCAAGATTAATTTAGTAGAGATGGGTTTCAGGTGGAAAGTAGGGAGGGGAATAGGAGAGGAGTTAAAAAGGCTAGAGTTATCAGGGGATAGCTGGCAGGCTAGAGATTGAATGGCCTCTGTAAAGAAGGTGTTGAAGGTATTAGCAGTTTGGATGGGAGTATTATGATTAGCATCATGTGGGGTTGGTGTACTAGAATGACCTGGGTGTAGTAGTCTATTGATACTCGCCCAGAACCTTTGTGGATTATTTTGGTTTGTTTGTTGTAGTTTGCTATAAAAGTTCTTTTTATCTGAGAGAATAGCCTTTTTGTTACATTTCTCAAGTGACTAAACATTTGCTGGTCGGTAATATTTTTGGTAGCATGCCACCTAGACCAAGCTTTGTTTCTGACTAAGATTTCCTGTCTGGTTTCTTTTGTGAGCCAGGGGTCTGGTTTTGACTTGATTCTAACAGAGCATTTTGGAGCATGCTGGTCAAGGATAGTCAAGAATTTTTCATTGAAGTATTTGACTGTCTCTTCAAGTGAGAGTGTTTTTAGAGGAGTCCAGTCACAAGCATTCAACTCACTTTGAAATAGTACTGGGTTAAAGTGTTTATTGGACCTTGAAGTTCTATATGTGGGAGGTTGGGAAATATCACTTTTATGTCTGATAATGTAGGTCAAAGAGTGGTCGCTAATGTCATCTGGTAAGATTCCTACCTTATATGTTTGTAAATGGTTATTAATAAGAATCCAATCTAAGGTACTCTCTTTACTGTTTGGTTTGTTAAGTCTGGTAGAACAGTTGATGATTTGAGTGAAAGTGTGGAGATTAATGTGAGAAGTAGGATGCTCAGTGTTGACACACTTCCAATCAATATTAAAATCCCCTAGGATTATAGTTTCTTATGGGAAAGCTGATGAGATCCAGCTGAGGATATCCTCAAGTGTGCTAGAATTATTGCCAGGAGGCAGATATATACAGATGATATATAAGGATTTATTTGAGTTAAGCTGAATTTTGGAAATAAGGATTTTTGCCTTATTATCCTGGAGGGAATTATAAGGTGAAGTGGTAACTTGTAGGCTGTGTTTAAAAATAATTGCTACTCCCCCTCCCTTACACTTTTTTCAGTCTTGTCTCAGTATATTGTAACCTGGTGGGATAATTTTATTGTTTTGAGTTTTAGGTTTTAACCAGATTCCTGTCAAACATAGTATATTGAATGAGTGAACATCTAGGAGAGCGTGAAGATGGGGAATTTTATTGTTTACACTGTAGATATTGAAATGAGCTATCAGGAGTGAGTTAGGGGGTTTCTTGGTGGTGAGTGGGGTAAAGGAGTTGGGATGAAAGGATTCAGTTGCTGAGACATTGGTTGGGCCAGGATTAGGATGGATGTCTCCATCTTTTAAGGATTGTTTTTTTTAATCTAAGTACGGGATTATGTGTGTAGCTAATTAGATATCGAACTTTCCTTGCTGTGAGATTATTGTATTTAATGTGGGCCAGTCTGTGATATTTGGATAGTAGGTAGCTAGGTATAGAAGTTATATTTATATGATTATGGGAGATAATAGGAGTTAGAGTGGATGTTTGTTTAGGAGGATAACACTGAACATACATAAGGTTTTCAAAGTAGGTTAGGAGATAGGCTGAGGTTAGGCTAGATGCAAGTGTAATAATGAGTAATAACTAAGTTTTAGTAGATAGGTTTTTAGATTGGTCTTGAAATTGAAGAGGTTGCTGGTATGTTTAAGGGATAAGGGGATAGAGTTACGTATGTGGACTACATAACTGGAATAGAGAGCAAGGCTCATGCTGACAGGTGTGGTTTATAGGTAGTGAGGAGCATTTTGTTTTTTGATTGAGGTGGCCCAGCAGTGATGCATCTGTGCAGTAAGTCTATTAGGGCTTTGCTTTGTTCTGATTTATATATTAATTTGGGGACTAGGAGTAGCTGGATGTAAGTGAGTTGCTTGTGTAATTCAAGTCAATCAAGTTGTTTTGGGGCTAAGCAGTGGTAGGTTGGTTATCTTTACTGAGTAAGTGGCAAATGTTGCTATTTTATTGTAGCACTGGTTTAGTTTATTTTGTATGGAAGCTTGAAGGTTAAGCAGTACTGGGGAGCCATACAATAAAGTGGAGAGTAGGAGTGTAGAGGCCAGAAGTTTCCTGGATGAATCAGTTAAACAGTTAAGCAGTTTTTTTAGTTCTATACAGTGCTCCTACTTTTTTGATAGCCTGTTGTGCATGTAGGTCAAACTTCAAGTTATCATCAATTGTCATGCCTAGCTTGGTGTAGTGGATGACTTTTCTATAGGGGTGTTATCAGACACTGTTATTGAGAAATGTTGTTTGATGTGTGTAAGGGATTTTGGGAGAAATAGCTGAAGTTTTGTTTTTTTGTTTGGATTGAGTAGAAGCTGGGAGTTATTGAGACAGCCTTCAGCTGATGAAAATAACTCTTGGGTGATGTGTTGTAGAGTAATTATGTTACAACAGAACAGGCTGATGTGGAACCATCTGCATATTGTTTGTGGATGGCTGACAGTTGGCACACTTAGGTTGTTGGCAAATATGTTGAAAAGCAGAGACCCCAGTATGGAACCTTGGAAAACACCTGCTTTGATGGTTAGAATGCATGAGTAAGAATTAATCAATTAAACTGACTGGAGTCTATTGGAAAGGTAGCTGGAGAACCAGCTGGTGAAAGTGTTTGATAAGCCAAGTGAAGAGAGTTGTTTTAGAAAAAGGCTAAAGGAAACAATATTGAAGGCCCTGGACAAATCCAGAAACATGGCAGAAACCAGTTGACCTTTGTCTCGGGCTAGGTTAATAGTGTTGTTAAAGTTTAAGAGAGCTGTGGTAGTGCTGTGTCCTGGACTGAAACCATATTGTGTGGGAGTGAGGAGGTTGTTAGATTGTAAACGAGTCTTCAAGGATTTTCGAAAAAGGAGAGAGAATGGCAATAGGCCTAAAGTTGGATGTATCATTGGAGTTACCTCCATTGTGAAGTGGGATGATGTGAGATTTTTTTCCATGTGGCTGGGACATGTCATTCCTGACAAGACCTATTTATAAGAATGGATACCGTAAAGGAAATTGACCTGGCTGCTATTTTTAAGAAATCACCAGTAATTCCATCTGTAGAAAGTGTACTTGGTTTGATTTGTTTGAGGCATTTCTTGATTGTTATGCTAGAAACTGGTTGAAAGGAGAAATAGTGAGTATTAATGGCAATGAGAGATTAGCTGTTTCTTCTGGTGAGCAGTAGGGGTTGGGGTTTGATTGTTTATTTGAGACAGGATGTAGTATTTTTAGATATGGTGGCCCAAAATTATCTAAACTTTTTGTAGCATCTATTCTACAAATTGTAATAATTAAATTTCTTGTCAAGTTTGATGTGGCATTTGGCTTTTTTTCACAAGTATTTATATTGCTGATTGTTTTTGGTTTTATTATTGAGCCATGCCTTCCAGGCTTTATCTCTATTCCTCATTGGGGAAGTGGGTTACTACCAATATTGCAGTTTGGCCAAAATACAATCTGAGGAGATTTTCCTGTCTGCAGAAAACCATTTTTATTCATCTTAACTTTCATTAGTGAAGTTTGCATTACTTTAAACATTTATATGCTATTTTCCTTATTGATAGAGAAAGATTATTTCTGTGCAGTAAGGGAAAATATATGTTACACCTGCATAACAAGAGAAGCTGTAGAGATAGTCTGTGTGTGTGTGTGTGGGGGGGGGGGTGGTGGTGGTACTGAAGCACTATTAATAGGAGGGTAACTAGCAGACAGATTATATTTGAAAAGGCACTATTAAACTGGGACCAGAGTTAAGAGATTGATGAATGACTGTCTCAAGTCACGTGTGCATACTCATAGGGGTCAATACAGCAACACGCCAAACACCAATAAAATTATTTGAGATGACTTAAGAATAGTTGTAAGAGTTATTTAAAAACAATAACATACAGGGCTGTTAATGTTGGCTGAAAATCTTTCTAATTCTCAATGCAGTTATCCTTTGTTCTTTTACCTTGCTTAGATAGACTGCCTTCACAGCTGGAGAGAATGCACATTATGAAGGAGAAGTTTGGTTGCTTGATAGCTAGGGTCTGATACACATATTTATCTAGGATAAGAGAAGAGAGGACAAAAAAAAAATGTTTGAGAATGAAGTTAAATTGATTAGCTACTATAGTCTGAATGTAATAGAGAAAGGCAGATTGTGTTAGAAAACCAGCCTTCTCTACATACCAACTGAAACAACTTTGTCCAGGAATACCCAGACATCAGTAAGCTGAAAACATCACAAGGAGGAGGAGGTAAAACAGATCAAATATCCAAAATTATGCAGACTTGAATTAATCTAGAAAAGGAAAGCCAGCCTACTCTACATACCAGGTGAAACAGCTTTGGCCACGAATATTGACGCACCAGCAAGCTGTTAATTTTTAGGGGGTAATAGTAAAGACAAGACTCAAATATAAAAAAAAAAAAAAAAAGAAATTAAATGCAGGACACAAAATATGCTGCCTTTTATGAGGGTCAGGTAGAGAATGATAGTGCATCTATCACGTTAAGTTTGGAAAGTGTGCCACAATCGCCTATTATGTAGGACATTTATAGTAGATATGAATAACTGTCGTGGTCTTTCCCTCCCAAATCCATTTTTTACATATTTTCTGCCATTTTAAGTGCATAACACTGCTGTGGATATCTGCGCATCTGTATAGTGCTGACTGTGCTCAGACATTTGATTTTCCATATTTTAAATCACTCTTTATGTGGATGCTTTAAATGTACTGATGTTTCTACCTAGCAATGTGTTGGTATTACATATTTCTTGGAGTTATAAGAAAACACTGCTCATATGGCTGCTTTTCCCTCTGGGAACTACTCCAAGATCTGAGCATACAGTAAGTTATTATAAGTTGCTAGTAGACGAATGTGTAAATAATGCTCACCTCTATGCTTTTGCATCTTGATATTTGGACTGTTACCATTTCCTCAGGAGGTTTTACAATGTTTATATAAAGGAGATGGTAGATCAAACATATCAGCTTTCAAAATCTAAGCTCACTAGGTGTGTAAAACCATGTAATTATTTTCGTGCTGTTGCTTTCTGGAGATTTCCCTTAGCTGTTCATTATTCTCTTCTTCTTGTTAGTGTCCCATAGCTGTGCCTGAAAGATGAGACTGCCTTGCAGTCTGCATCAGATGATTTCTTGCCTCATCAAACAATTGTCCATAATATCTTATTTGTCAGCATGACACACTTTGTCAGACAAAAGCGTCTGATGATAAATTACTGCAGAGTGTTATCTCTTATTCTCCAGTGTTAACTTTTCTTTAAACAATTCAGCACAATTTTATAATACTTTCTAATGTATTCCACTGGGTAAATATGTTGCATAATGTCACATTTGCACACCCTTGTGTACATTTCTGCACATTTAGGCAGCAAGGGATTGATGGCACATTATAGTTTTCTGTTAAAGCCACTACACTTCTTCTGTTTCAAACAGTAATAGAGTAAGGGAGCATTTAGTTACGGCAAATTACTTAGACTGTAATTGTGAGAACTAAGAAACATGACAAAGCAGGAATGTGTTGTATAAATAGAGATCTATAGTACTGAGCATTTCAAGACTTCATTTTTGCAAGCATTAAAATGTGTAATATGTATGTTATGACCTCTGCCTTTCATACACAGGTCAGTACTTACAAGTATGGCACAATTTGTAGTAACAAACCAAGGCTGAATTTGCATACCAAACTGAGGTATAAATCATAAATATATGTGTGAAAGGTGTCCACTACATAGTACACAATCATGCAAGCACACATCTTGTGTATATGCAAATTAAGGTAGTATACATCCAGCAGCAGAAAGCAAGTACCAAAACTTATTAGAGCATTCCAAAGGGGAAGCAAGTCTCCAACAGAATTATGATCCATACAAACAAAAATGGATAGGGTATCATATAACATATAACTTCCTATATATATATATATATATATATATATATATATATATATATATATATATATATATATATATATTCATATACATATCATGGTGGAGCTGGAAGCAGAATCTAGTTGATGTCTAATTTACGTATTGCATGCTGGGAATAGGCGTTTGCTTCTCTTTCTGTCAGTGGTTTACACCCCCTTAAATATTCTGATGCTAAAGGGCAATCCTAAGAAAGCTTAAGAACAAGTATGGCTATCGATTGGCTTGGATTTGTTTATGCTGCATTGCTTATGATTGGCAGTGTCATGGGATATACTAGCAAAGGCAGTTTGGTGTCTCTTTTGGTTGGATTAGGTTTTGGCTGTATATGGAGCATACTGCGTGACAAGTAACGGAAACGATGTGAAAATACCACTTTTTTGCGCATTCATTCTGGTATTAGTAATGGGAATGAGGTTGAAGAGATCAAAAAAAGTCATGCCTGCAGGAGCACTGGCGCTTCTCAGCATGGCTATGGTCTTGAGGCTGGTTATTCTGTTTCTGTGAAACATTCCTGCATTTACGGAACACTCAACAACATTCCTTCTCTACAATTAATCTGCAGTCACAAAGATTTTTGATGGGTAATGGGACATTAACATTTAAGTGTTAATAGCATAAAACATCTACATGTGCTGAACTGTCATCATTGTCTTGTGTTGATTATCTGGGATCGCTTTTATGATGTAATATTGTATTATTATGCCAGGGAGTTTAACTGGAAAATGCAAGCTTGATAAATTTCTCAGAAATATTTACCATTCTGATGAAGCTTTTAAAAATTACATTTTAACTCAGTAAAGCACTGCAATTATTTTGAAGGGGAGATAAAATATAATTGTGCATCTAGAATTGCGCTGCTGTTGTTTTTATATGAAAGCTAAGAAATAGTACCAAATGCAAATTAAAGTGAAAAAAAAAATGCCTTTCAGGAAAAGACAGTTATTCTTAGAGTGCTTAGGTGGTTTTGTTGTAGTTTGAAAATGTTTGTCCCTCATTGACAGGAGCGACAGGTGTTGACTGAGGTTTCTTTTTGGGGATAAACTCTTGGCTAGGCTTGGAAGGGCCCCAGGGCCATTAGCCTAGTAACCTCCTATGAATATATAAACAATGTATTTAATTCTGTTACATATTTTGCTTACCTGTACTTAAGAAACTGCAACATATTAAGCTTACCTGAACTTAAGTCTCTGCCTGATCACCTTTTTCTGAACATCCTGTAATTGTGGTTTACATGCCTTATGTTTTTCTAGTACATTCTTGTTTGCTTATAACTGACATGTAGTAGATAGCAGAGCTTTTCTCCCCGGGCCTCCACTGAAAATGGACATGTATCCAGTTGGACTAGCCCGGTTAACAAATGTAAAATAAATAAAATAAATAAAATAGAGCCTGTTGAAAGCATGCTCTTATCACTTGCAAGCATACTTGTTTGCCTTTCTGTAATCTCATGAATTTGACAAATCTCAATAGCTTTTCTCAGCGTTAAATCACTATCATGAAGCAAAATCTTTCTTACTGCAGCTCTGTTAATACCACACAGAAGCCTGTCCTTTATTAACTCATCTTTTAAGTCACCAAACCTACACATTTTAGTTCTGTTTCTCAGGTCGGTAATATAAGCTGCAAAAGTTTATCCTGGCCTTTGATCTCTTATGTAAAACAAATGCTTCTCTAATGTAACATTTGTCTGAGGGTTACACATTTCCCTGAATTTACTTTCAAACACTTGGGGTCTTTCCTTCATTCAGCCTGTACAACAATATGACAGTTTTCACATTCTCTCTCATATACTGCTGGTGCATACACAAATGAATGTTCTCTTTCAGTGACCTCTGACCCAGCTAGGTTTAGCAAAATGAATGCCCTGGTCCATGCATCTTTGTCAGAATAAACTGCTTGTATAAAAATATCATACACTTGCTCAAATATTATCCAGTTCTCTGCAATACTCTGATCAAATGCAAGTGGTGATGGGTTTCAAAATCCAGCTGCCATGCCAACAAATTACAGTAAAACACAATGCAACCCATTGTAATGCTCTTTTTTATCTTTTTTATAAAATAATCTCTGTGCATGTTTTCATTGCCTTTAGTTCATTTCTGGCCCTTTTTGTATTCAGTTCACTTAGTTTACCTTCATGGTTAACTCGGCATCTTGTAGCTCTGAAAAGCAGTCTCTGAAATCCCCGTTCTGACACCATGCCCTCATCCAGTCAGGATAAAACACAGATGAGCATTCGTGGGTTCTTTTCAAGCAGCTTTATTATGTACAAACACTTCCGGATTGAGGTTTAATAACTTTAACTTAGATACACTTATAAACAAACTCGCTATCACACTCATACATGCTAACTCTCTGACTGCACTCTCAAAATGGCACTGAAGCTAGCATGTGCTTGCTACGTATATGCATGTGCTGTCCTTGAAATGCTTCTTAATGGTACAACATACATGCACTATTCTACAATATATAACATAAGCATATGATTCACCTGTAATACCTTATATGCATACACAAAGCACACAGAACACATCTGGATGTCCACAGATGAAAAATTATCACAGGGATACTCTCCACAAGTTACAGCACCAAAGAGAACCACAATGGCATATGTGTGTCATGCATAAGATGTGCACAGCAGAAGGTGTTGTTGTTCGGGTAGGATATTATCATGCAGAAAAGTAGCACGTGAAGTTAGCTGTACAACAGCCAGTAACACAATAAATTTAGGCCCATGCAGTCTATGGAAATGTATCAGCACAAACATAACCAAATTGCATGGGTATTAAAATAATACCAATGATTCAAACATAGCATAGTGATGTGTAACAGTGTCTTATAATGGGTCAACCTGATTTAACCAAAAGCTTCAAATGCCAACAATGAGAACACCGACACTGGAAGATCGACAACAGAGAAGACCGAAAGTTGAAAATCCCGATGCTGAGAACACCGACATGTTAAGGTAAGTGTGCGGTAGGGACGGATGTTAGGGTCAGGGTGTAGGTAAGGTAAGTGTGTGATAGTGACGGACATTAGGGTTAGGGTGTGGGTCAGGTAAGTGTGTGATAGTGATGGACTTTAGGTTTAGGGGCAGGTTAAGTGAGTTAGGGTTAGTGTTTGAGTAAGGTAAGTGTGCGATAGTAATGGACTTTAGGGTTAGGGGAGGATTAAGTGAGTTAGGGTTAGGGTGCGGGTAAGGTAAGTGTGCGATAGTGACAGACATAAGGGTTAGGGGTGGATTAAGTGAGTTAGGGTTAGGGTGCAGCTAAGGTAAGTGTGCCATAGTGACGGACCTTAGGGTTAGGGTTTAGGTTAAGGTTAGTCTATAGATAGCTGTGTATGTAAGGTTTAGTGTAGGTTTGTAAGGTGTTTGGTGTGCTTGTGCTGTGTGTGTGTTTTTCGGAAAAGGTATTTGTTTTGTTGATTGTCGGGATTGTGGTTTGTCGGGCATGTAAAGTTTCGTGTTTTTGAACTTTCAGTTTTGTGGTGTCAGTTATTCCGTTGTCGATGTTTTGGCATGTCGGCGTTATCAGGTAGACCCCTTATAACACACTGTAGATATATATATATATATATATATATATATATATATATATATATATATATATATTTATTTATATATATATATATATATATATATATATATATATATATATATATATATATATATATATATATATATGTTGCTGTACCCAGAAAAATGATGCATGTCCCATGGCTGATGTATATTGCATGTCAATGACGCTCCTCATGATTGAACATATTCTTACACACACACACACACATATATATATATATATATATATATATATATATATATATATATATATATATATATATATATATATATATATATATATATATATATATATATATTGATATATATATATATATATATATATATATATATATATACATCTATATATATAAAATGTGTGTGTGATTAAGTAGGTAGATGCGAGAAGGCATCCATGCGGAATACATAGAAGTAAGAGGATAACAAAGACAAATATGTAAACATAAGTTCATCCATGTAGCAGTGAGGGTGAGGCATGTGCAGTACCTCAAGTAAATGCCACACTTAATACTGGTATGCATACAGAAGCATACCTGTGCATGCAGGTATATCAGACAACAATGAAACATATAATGTAGCAATCGGTGCCAGAAGAATAAGGTAACATGTTGATGATCATGAGAAATTCTTGTCAAATATCAATAGATACAAATGTGGAAGCAGGGAAATTGTCACATAGAGCACCGCAGTCTTCAATATCTTAACTAACATATAAAAATGGCAAGTATGTACAACATAGCACAACTTAAAGGCATTTACTTAAGTTAGATAAATGATCTGAGGAAGTCTGTGGCATCAGATGTTTAAGAAACTGCTTACAGATGTGGTTGGCAGTGGTCAGCACAGTATTCAGCATTGTCACAGGGGTCAGAATGATACAACTGGACATACACTGCATCAACTGTGAGTGTTACTCAACGCAGCCTAGGATGCCCCCACTGATAGCTCACATCATGATCCTGGCTGCCTGTGCCATGTCTCAAAACACTCTGCCCACGATACTGTACTGAGGAGCTGAGTGTTATGAAATTAGCAGTGTTAGACAGGGAGTGGGTAGCAGCAGTAGTAGAATGTGTCTGTCTGCATGTGTATTATGAGTTCAGAGCAGGTCGGCCAACAGCAGATATGAGTGCATGTTGCAGCGTAGACTATGATGTATGAGAGCAATAGGTGGGTCTGCTGAGAGGGGTCTGCCTCTCCCCACTGTAGGTAATTTGCTCAGTACAGTCAATGCATGTCCTGGTTTTTACTATGGCAATATAATGGCATAACAAGGCTTTCAAAAAAAAGCATGCAACAGATGGCACGCTGTCATGCTGTACAGCCAAAATGATTGAGTACAATGCCCCATTCGGAATGTATCTGACCCGACACTTGCAGCAGCTGGAGAGGCCACAAAAGTTCCTCACCAAAAGGATAAAGGGTCTCAAAAATCTGTCCTATGCTGCCTGACTGAAAGAACTCCAGCTCTATTCAGTCGCTTACCGCTTGCTCAGAGGTGACCTTTGCCTAACATACAAGGCCATGTCAAACCCAGATTTGATGAATATGCTTCACCTCAAAAAATCTAGATCCATCAGAGCCACAAGGGCGGGAGACTTAAACCTCGACACGGCTATTAACAGGACGTGCTGGAGGGATAGATTCATCACCCAAAGACTCCCTATGCTGTGGAACAAAATCCTGGTACATGTGAGGCAGAGCACCTCGCTGGCCTTGTTCAAGAGAAATCTTGACCAATGGATGGGAGATAGCAGATATACCCCAGGGATTACCTCAGTGTCACTGCTCGACAGAGGCACAGCAAAATAATGGGTATATTTCCCCATACTAAAGGGGTGGCGTAAGCCACAAAACGATGGGCTAGGCTTGTAAATGCCCTCGGGCAGATAGCCTAGTATGAACCTATGAACCTATGAACCTATGTCTCTGCTCCTGCCCTTCATGTAACACACACACAGCTGATGTGCTGCACGGATAATAGCATGGGTAAGTGTACAAATTGTACTTCGCAACCTGGAAACAGGATTCCGGATATTGGCTAAGGCTCTTGCCACCCCCATAGTGCCTTTTTTAGGCAAGGCTCAAATTCTAATCCTACCACCCTAGAAAACAAAAATGGGAAGAAACTGAGGGTAATGCTGCTCAATGCCAGAAGTCTAAATCTCAAAATGCACGCACTCGAGGCCCTTCTCAGTATGGAGAACATCGATGTCTGTGCTGTAACTGAAACCTGGTTCAAGGCTCCTGAGAGCACCCCGGGACTATTAGGTTTTACCTCATATCATGCGTTCCGGCCCCAAAACCTGGACCACACCACAAAAGGAGGGGTTGTATCCATATTCATAAAGGATACCCACACCTCCAGGTTGGTGGCAACGCACGAAGCTTCGGAAACCATCCAGGTGCAACTAACCATAGGCAAAACTGCTCTACAAATTGTAGCATGCTACAGGCCACCCTCTCAAACTCCGGAACCCCACACAGCCTTCCTGAAGACACTGGAGGGTATAAATGTATCTCCAAACACCATCATATTGGGTGACTTCAACTACCCGAATATAGACTGGGAACATTACTCAAGCCTTAACTTTCTAGCCCAACGGTTCCTGGAGTTCATAAATTCAAATGCCATGGAACAGCTAGTCACTGTTCCCACGAGAGGAGAAAATATACTAGATCTCATTATCACAAACATGGGGACAAAATGCTCCACACGGAAGTATATCCCTCATTGGTGAGATCTGATCATAAACTAATCTCACTGGAAATCCACATCCCGCCCCACCCCAAACAAAAAGACCACAGTGAAGAACTTCTCTAAAGCAAACTTCACACTACTCAAGACTGGTGTGGTATCCTTCAAGGCCCCTGAGCCAGTGGAAACCACAACCCAAGCTGCGGAAGCCCTTACAAATGCCTTCTATGAACACCTCCAGGACTGCATGGATCAGGCAATCCCAAATAAAACCAAGACTCTTTCCACAAAGGGCAAACGTCCAGTCTGGTGGACCCCAGCCATTAACAAACTTTACAATAAGAGGAGAAAGCTATTACATGATAGAAAAAATCCATAAAAGGGAAGTCACCCCTGATCATTATTAGTAAAAAAATACGAGCACTCATAAAATCAACTAAGGCCAATTTTGAGAGAAAAATTGCCATGGATTCAAAGGACAATCATAAGGCCTTTTTCAGCTATGTTAGGAACCTGGGTGGAAACTCCCAGATATGCTCAGAATTAGTCCAAAATGATACAAAAATCACTGAACCCACAGACATTGCCAACATACTGGCAGACAGGTTCAGTGCAAACTTCACCCCCCTCCCCTAAAGGAGAGATAACTATCCCAGCGGAGTGTAGCCTCCCAGACATCTCAAATGCGCAGGTGAAAGCTGCTCTCTCTAAAGCTAAAAACACAGCATCAATGGGACTGGATGGTGTCCCCGGCTGTGTGCTACACGAGCTAAATGAGGAATTAAACCCGCACATAAGGCAGCTGTTTAATCTCAGCCTTACCACAGGATACGTGCCCAAGGAGTGGCGCACGGTAACTGTGGTCCCACTCCACAAAGGCGGTGCCTCTACGGACCCTGGTAATTACTGCCCCATAAGCTTAACAAGTCTAGTCTGCAAAGCTATGGAGAGGATCATAATGGAGCTCATAAACAAAGATATAGGGGACTTGCAGACATTGGACCCGACCCAGTTTGGCTTTGTCAAGTGAAGATCATGCCTTTTGAACTTGGTCGACTTCTTCGAAACAGTCACCAAGGCCATTGATGAGGGAAAGGCAGTCCATACAGCCTACCTTGACCTTGCAAAGGCTTTCGACACAATACCCCACTCGGGTATTGTAGAAAAACTTACCAGCTTAAATGTAAACCCATATGTCACAAGATGGGTTGCAAACTGGCTTAAGGACAGACCCCACAGGGTTAGAGTTGCTGGCGCTATGTCAGACTCCAAGCCAGTCACAAGTGGTGTCCCACAGGGCTCGGTCCTTGGCCCCCTATTGTTCGGCATCTACTTCTCAGAAGTACAGGCCAACATGGGAGGACTTTGGCTGACAAAGTTTGCAGACGACTGCAAACTGGGTGCCATAGTGGAAAGTGCATCGGACACAGATATCCTTCAGAAGGGACTCACGGAAACAGATAGCTGGTGCCAGAGCCATGGCCTGAAGTTAAACGCCAAAAAATGTATAGTCATACCCTTCGGGAAAAACAAGGTAACCCCAAGCTACCATATAGGTGGCAATCCACTAAGCACAGAAGAGGTTATCAGGGACCTGGGGACCCAAGTTGACAGTGGCCTTTCTTTTGACACTCACGTTGCTAAAGTGGTTAGAAAGACCTTCTACATTGCCCACCTGATCATGAAGGATTCACATCCAGATCTAGTGAGGTCATTGTTCCCCTGTACTCTTCACTTATCAGACCAATGATCGAGTACAATGCCCCATTCGGGATGTATCTCACCCGACATCTGCAGCAATTGGAGAGACCCCAAAAGTTCCTCACCAAAAGGATAACGGGACTCCAAAATCTGTCATATGCTGCCAGATTGAAGAAACTCCAGCTCTATTCAGTCGCATACCGTCTGCTCAGAGGTGACATGTGCCTGACATACAAGGCCATGTCCAACCCAGAATTAATGGATATGCTCCACCTCAAAAAATCCAAATCCACCAAAACCACTAGAGCAAGCGACTTAAACCTTAGCACGGATATAAATAGGACATGCTGGAGGGATAGATTTATCACTCAGAGACTCCCTATGCTGTGGAATAGAGTCCCGGTCCATGTGAGGCACAGCACCTTGCTGGCTCTGTTCAAGAGAAATCTTGACCTGTGGATGGGAGATCGTAGGTTTACCCCGGGAATCATCTCTGTGTCACTGCTGGACAGAGGCACAACAAACTAATGGGCACAGTATTTTTTCATATAAGGGGTGGCGTAAGCCACAAAAATTTGGGCTAGGCTTATAAATGCCTTGGGGCAGATAGCCTAGTATAAACCTATGAACCTATGAACCTATGAACCTATGAACAAATGGCCAAAAATCTGGGAACTGATTAACATAAAATTTGCATGCATAATCATGTAACCCCACTCACTCCAATGGAATTGTGGAATACCAACATTCAACCACAAACTGAAGAACAGACAAAATATAAAACAACAGATATCCTTTAGAAAAAGCAAGTCAGTGAACATGTTTTAGGTCTGTTGAGGTTGGTGATGGGCAGCGAATTGGCAGACCTGGTTGGAGTTTGGCACTGTAGCATACCTCTCAACCTCTTAGGAGAAGAAATATGGACAAAGTCTAAAACAATTGAGGGGACAAAGACCCAACAAGATGGACATATTTTAAATATTGCTCATAAACTTTGAACATTTCTAAAATAAAATGATTGTATTAGCACTTATCTTCTGAATGATATGAAATCTGAAACTCAAATGAATGTCATGATTTAGTGACTCCAGTCCTGAGTGATTTACAGATAAATTTTATGAGGGACAAATTAAAAATATGAGGCAAAAGATCTAGACAGTTGAGAGGTATACTTTCTAGAAATGTGAGATTTTGCAGGACAAACCAGACCCAGAGTCATGGTAAAAGACTGAACTTCACTTTTTTGCCAAAATAAAAGCTTATTCCTGTAGCATTTCAACTGCATATGCTGTTTCATATAACACCTGTATGTTTCAAATACAAAATAATTATTTTATGCAACTGTTAAAGAAAACTTTAAGAAATATTTTTGTCCAAAAATCTCAGGACATTTGCCATTTTTTATTTTTACTTTTTCCGCAGGAGAGAAATACCCAAAAAGGGACTGTCCTGCTCAAAGATGGACAGACAGTAACCCTACCTATATGTGTAATTCCATGTGCCTTTCTCTCTATAGATCATGTAGATGTAGATGCTATAGAAACATGTACACTTGTTTTACTACCATCATAGGAATTTTATTTACAAACTGAGATTTTCTGGTCATACACTTGTGTAAACCATATTCTTTTTCAGATTATCCAGTTTTTAGTTTTCTGTTGTCATACTGACAAGACTCCAGAGTTTGCACACTTTTCCTACACCACTTTATCATCTAAGGGAGAGCATTGTAAAACAGGCCCACAACTTACGAGTTCATCCATCCGCATTATGCAATTGATCGGGAAGATCATTCGGTAGCTTAGACACAGCAACTGAACTTGCAGTTATATAATTAATGAGCAAGCCTCCAGGAGAATCACCCCCTGTATTTGTCAGAATCTTCATCATTATGAAAACACATACTGTTCTCTGGCAATAGTTGCATGAGAACTGTGAAAAGGCAAACAGCCCCTAGAATCGACCGACTGCAAAACAGTCTTAGCCAAAGATATATCATCTCTTTATTTATTCAGTTTGTTTACCAGGGTACTACACTAATTACAATACACCATTTGTATGCACACCCTAACTTATATACAGAAACAACTAGATCATCTGGCCTGTAATTAAGTTTTTGTTGCTTTTTTTCTATGAATATTTCTACTGGGAGAGTGTTAAGGGATAGTGTACTATCCCTGACAAGAGGTCTCTTCATCCAGGTAACTCCTAACATGTTTGGCCCTTCCATACTTGTACAGGTACTAGGAAAGCCCATGAGGACGTGTCCAGTTCCCAGTCCATACTGGCCATTACAGCTATACCAGAGGGAGTTAAGGCAGTAGGTAAGTGGTTTATACTGTAGTAGGCTGAGGCATTTTTTTTTTCTTTTTGGGTGCAAGTGGATTGGTAGAGGCAGGGTCAACATATTCATAGGTTCATGGGAAAGTACTAGGCTAGCTGTCCTTGTGGAACATTTTAAGCCTAGCCAATTTCTCCAAGAATCAAACCCTGTACCTCTTCTCTGTGAGGTAAACACCTTAACAATTATGCTAGCCCTCAAGCCCAGGAATATTATATCCATGTTGTAGCCAGAGAAGAAATGTAATTGCCAGTACAGTAAGCTCAGTAACACTTGGAGAAGCAAAGTATGCACTAGTAAGCACATACTACTTCCCTTCTCCAAAGACAAAACAAGTCCCTACAGGAGAAAACAAAAGTAGTACACTGGAAATAGGGCTACCCTCATAAGCAGGAAAGTACAGAAGAATGAACTTCAAAAAATCAAGACTGGAATGCCGAAATTCCATATAATGAAAGCCGAAAACAATGAACTGCAGAACATCAAACAGGCAAGTGAGTTATTGCACAAGATTGCAGTACAGATGGATTTGGAGTTCTGCCCATTCCCAGCTGCAGTACAATCTCTGTGTTGGTATATGTAATGTGCAGGGGGTGGGGGTGCATCCCCATGCAAAACATTTTGATTGTACTTTTGTTTGCTCAGTAGTGCTGTGTAGATGTTCAATGTTGTGTAGTTTGTTATTTTTGGCTTTCGTTACTATGACGTTTCAGTGTTCTGGTCTTGATCTTTTAAAGTTTGTTCTTCTGTACATTTGTGCTTATGAACTAGGTCCCTGAGAATCATGTCACCAAACATTAACTTTTGGTCAGAAATATCACAGAACATTACTTCAGAAATTAGAAAACTAATTAGAAAACAAATTCCTTTAAAACAGTAACAAACAAAACAAGCATATGTTTTTTCATAAAATCACAGTTTTCCTCACAAAATTGTGAAATAAGCCAAGTAAATAGTGAAGAAGCACAAACAAAATGCCTCTGACAAAAGCCAGCATTCTTAAGGTGGAATATTAGAAATAGCAGTTTTTTTTAAGGTATCAGAAAAAATACCAGAAATATTCAGTAAAAAAATATTCAGTAAAAAAAAAACATAAGAGGATGGGGTCTTGTTAGATGCTTTTCACAGATTGTTCCTCATGAGTCAGAGAGAGGGCACAGGAAAATACTGAAGATTTTCCTCACTCTGATTCCTGATATACTTCTCTCCAAAAAGGTGTGGGGGTTTTGAGTTTGGTATGCCGGCCACACGCTGTGTTCTTGGCAGGCCAAGTATCTATAGGCTACTGCATCTGTGAGAACGAAGAACATGGAGTGTGCCTGTGTGAATTCTGTATACAGTGACTTCACTTACGTCATTACAAACAAGCAGTTTTTGTCAAGAGAAGAAACATACATAAAAATTTAAACCATATACACAAGTTTACATATTATAGTCTTTGAACCAGCATCAGTTACCAAGACACTAAGCCACTGCCCTGCTACTATTCATAGTACCTGCAGTAAGAAACAACTTCAACAAGTGGACTGCAAAGATTGCAGGCTGCCTACAGACAAATAAATAAATAAACAAACAGAATAAGGCATGCATGGCATACCTTTTAGATGAAAATATTGAGATGCTTTAAACATAACAGGAATTTTTACAACTAACTAATACATATTCTGGACTAATTCTAGCAGCCCAAAAAAACCCCCACCAAGAATGGTGTTGATACAGGGGTGTTTTGACTCGTTTGTATATCTTTTTCAAGTTTGCTGTTAGTCACAAAGCCACCAACTGATGCTTTCTGCAACGGCTAAATATTGTGCATTACTCCTTTAATGTTATAGTTATGTGATCAGCAGTGCATTGTGGGATAAGTGTTTGTGTTTGCAAACAGAAGAAGAGAAACTAGAGTGGGGAAGAGCAAAAATAACTGTGATGTTAGGTCGCATTTAGTAATGGAGAGCTGAAAAGGTGATTTCCCGGTTAGTGTTATCCATTTCATGTATTGATTTTTTGCATTATGTGCTTAATCCAAGTCAGAAGTCCAGGCACTCCATCTGTGCAAGGCAGAGCAACTAATTCTATGCTGGATGCCATTTTTATTGCAGGAATGTGGAGGGTCGCTAGTTTATCTGTGGAGAAAGTGTACCTCAACTTCTTTGCTAAAGAATTATGGACAAAGCTAAAAATGGGTGGGTGTAAAGGGGTAAAATCAGGAACAGTGGGAAATATTTAAAAAACTTAGTAGAACAAAAGATTTTGCATCAGCAAATTTCAGTATCTCAAGACTATAAAGAGGAACAATCTGTGAAAAGCATCTAACAAGACCCCATTTTCTGAGAAATATGATGTATCAAACCCTATTTTATGCCATTAAGGTTTGACTGTAATCTTCAGTGATTTGTCAGAAATTTGTCATTTGCATGACAAAAATATGAGGCAAAAGCAAGGATGTTCTGCAGCATTCTGGAGAGATGAGAGATATGGGAGTGGAAATAATCGGGAATTGAAGGGGCTACTCAGAAGTTCATGGTACCCATTATTTTGCCCTCAAAACTGGTAAATACTGAGGAATTTCATATGGTTGAGAGGTATGGTGCAAATGTCACAGCCATGATGTTGTCTATAACAGTAAGCGTACACACTCTGACATGCATACACATACATCAGCTATACTCCCACATGTAGTCCAACCACAGTATTAGTCCATCTGGAAAAGAGTCACCATGGGACAGTGGGGCACTGTCATTATCATGTCCATTTTCTGATTCCCCCACATCATCAAAATGACCAGCCACACTATTCTCCTGCTTGGAGGCTATACTATGAAACACTGACTTTCCCCTACCCGGCACAACAATGAAATCAATGCAGTGCCCCATTTGCCATTGGCTGTAATATTAGACTGAGGCACATCGTATCCCACCTCAGTGGATGGGCTACCAGAGGAGGAAGGAAGTGGACATTCTACAAATAGACACAGATAAGATATCATATACATTCACATAAGTCAAATGAGGCAGGATATGAATAACATTATTGGAAAACAATCTATCTGCAATGAATAATCATGGTAATATGGACTTACTGGGTCAGCATAGCTGTTGGTGGTGCAAGGGTCTTACAGAGAAGAGATACTCGATGTCAAGTATGTATCTGGAAAATATCACTGACATTGTGAAAACAAACAGACATAATGCCATACCTGGCATTTCCTCTACAGACTCCGCTGCTGGTGGTGAGGGTTGAAATGCCACCATCATATAAAAAGAGAAACATACACAAGCTAGTAGTAAACACTTACATGCATTGCCAGTGATGTATTACACACAACATATACACAATAGACAAACTGGATGAATGGAGATGTTCTGTGGAATGCTACTCACCTAGGAAGATGGAGAAGCTGACATTAATTTTAAAGGTCTATTGATCTCATGATGGGCCTGTAAAAGGGAACAACATTAATTTGAAAGGTCACGGTTGTCCTAAACAGTGTTACACTATAGCAGCCACAGCCGCATGAACTACCTTACCAGGTATGTCCGTGCTTATTGGTGGCCACACCATCTGATACCATGATGTACCTGTAAGTTAAAATGGAACACAAACAACATGTGAATATGGATTCACTTTATAATCTTGAAATACTGAAATATCAAATTTCAGTATCTCGAGACTATAAAGTTGAAAAATCAAAAACCTAAAACGTTAAAACCATGAACTTTCAAACCACAAACGTAACACAAACAAAACATTACACCACACAAACACAAATACACCTACCTGCCGACACTACAAAAAACCAAACCAACACACACAAACACAACAAAACTAACACACACACAAACAATCTCGCTAAAAGCAGGGGGGGCAATGCCACCCTGCACCCCGTATATGGGGGGCTGCACCCCCATCTCCTCTACTTATATATATGAATTCCAAGGTTGCACTAAACACACAAACACATAAAACTCACCTCTACACACACTCACACACACTAAAATCCCTACCCAAAACCCCTACAAAAACACCACTTACCTCAATCCCCAGCTAAATCCACAAACCGCACTGCATGTCACGTACGTGAACACATAATGGTGAATACGACATTTCTGCATTAGCTATCATGCAGTTTCACGTAACTGCACTTTCGACTTTATAGTCTCAAAATACTGAAATTCGACATTTCAGTATTTCGAGATTATAAAGTGAAACTGTGAATATATACCTCAGACATAACAGGAGGCAGAGACCCACAAAGCCTACTGATCACACTATCAGATTTACATAATGAGAATCTCTGGTGGCCTGATGTGGATGGATGGACATGTGCAGTTAAAATGCACAACAGTACACACGGTACTGACATTGCTATCTACAAATTATTTAGGCACTAAAACATGCTATAACATTTAGTGTGTGTGTGTGTGTGTGTGTGTGTGTGTGTGTGTGTGTGTGTGTGTGTGTGTGTATGTGTGTGCGTGTGTCTGATCAGCAGTGTCTTTCTGTACATAACATAGTTCTGCTGCTGTGATATTAATAAACAAAGAAAATAAGATGTGTAAATTAATGGCCTAGAATGAAAAGTGTAGTATGCTTCAGCATTTGTGAATGCTGTGCATAACTGTACATCCTGAAACACAACCCTCAATACCTCCCAGGGTCTACAACAGTTCTGGCAGGTGTTATGGTGGGAGGCCAAGAAGATGATTGTCTCATCCAGGGGAGCCCAAAGGTAGCCCACCTCCAGTGGCATTCCTCTTTCTATCTTATAGCAGTGGAGTCTGTTGACTGCACAGAGGATCATGTCAGATCAATGTCTCTGGCAGTGCCCCCTGCAACAGTTTTGTCCACCTGCAGCTTTGATCATGTTGGTAATCCTTCCCCCTTTGCTCTATCCACACAGTATTACCCATCCATCTGAACAAATTTCAGCCATGGTGTCACAGAGCCTTAATTATAATTACATTTTCCCCTGTGAAAGCCCCCACAAAGGGATCAAGTGTCCTAGATGGGGGTTATTGCACTACCCCCTGTGCATTGCCCTCCCTGGTAAGGTAAGACTATAAATCTGTCTCATTTGAAGTAACAATCAGACCTGACACCCCCAAGGAGCAAAAAAAATTAAATTTTCTACAAAGCAAACTACAGCCTATTGGGTGATGGCATAACAAGTTTCAATCCCCCCCCCCCCTGCTGACACAGCCAACAATGACTCCTATGCAGAGGAGTACACTGTATGACTAAACAACTGCATAGACATGGCTGTACCTGACTGCATCAAAACCACACCCTCCCAAAAAAATAGGCCACTCTGGTGGAAAACAAGTATAAATAGGTTATAAAACAAAAGGAAGAAACTGATGTCTAAGAACAAGAGGGAAGTTACTCAGCAGAAAAAGAATGCCCTCCACAGCTTGAACAAGCAAATCAGATATCTTGTAAAGTCTTCTAAAGCTAGTTATGAAGTGAAATTAGCATCCGTAACTAAGAATAATCATGAGGCATTCTTTAGCTACTTCTAAAATCTAAAATGGAATGCCCGACTATGTGCCAAACTTATAGCGGATGGTACTTCTCATACTGAACCTGAGGCAATTGCCAACCTGCTAGCTGACAGATATGGTACAAACTTAGCCCCCCCCCCCCATCTCCACCAGTCATACACCAAAGCATACCTGGTACCAGTCCTCTACCTAGCATCTCCTTAAGAGAAGATCATATCTGAGCTCTCCAGGGCCAAATACATGGCCTCTGTGGGACCAGATAACATCCCTGCTGCTTACCAAACAATCTAAAACAAGACCTAGTTTAACCACTTGACACTCTGTTTAACCTCAGCTTGAGCACTGGCTTTGCACCTGAAGAGTGCAGAACAGCAACATTAAGCCTCTTCCACAAAGGTGGTCCATCAACCAACCCTAGGAACTATAGACGGCATAAGCCTAACCAGCTTTATCTGGAAGGCCATGGAAAGAATCATCATGGACCTTATCAACAAAGACATAGGTAACCTTCAAACTCTTATCCCAACCCAGTCTGGCTTCATTAAGGGTAGATCATGCTTATTGAACCTAGTATATTTCTTCGAGAATGTCACCAAAGCCCTCGATGAAGGTAAAATAGTATGTACTGTGTATCCTGACTTAACCAAGCCTTTTGCCACAATTTCCCACTTAGATATCATTGATAAACTTTCCCAACTGGGGATTAACCCATACATTAAATGGGTAGTCAACTGGCTCACTGGCAGAATAATGCATACTGTCAAAGCTGGGGATTCCACCTCTACCAGTAGACTAGATACCAGTGGCATATCACAAGGATCTGTGCTGGGCCCTCTATTGTTTGGAATCTATTTCTCAGAAGTGCGGGTGAAAGTAGATGGCCTGTGACTTACCAAGTTCACCGATGATTGTAAACTTTGAGCAGTCACTGAGTCCCCAAATGATGTTAACATATTACGAAAGGAGCTAACACAGACAGATGATTGGTGCCAAAGCCATGGACAAACACTAAATGCAAATACATGCATCATTATCCCCTTAGCAAAGAGGAAGCCCCTGCAAATTACAATATTGACATCACCCCCCCCCCCCCCCTCCCCAAGCTCAAACCTAGTGGTGCGAGATTTAGGAACACAGGTTGACTGCAATCTAAACTTCGATCACCATGTGTCCATAGTAGTAAGGAAAGCCTTCTATGTTGCACATCTCATAAGTGAGGGGATTAAATGCAAGACTAAGGATGTTATAACTCCTCTGTACATGACCCTTATCAGACCACTAATAGAGTACAACGCTCCCTTTTGCAGGCACCTCACCAGACACCTGCAGCAGCTGGAGAGACCACAGAGGTTTCTCACCAAGATAATTCAGGGCTTCCAAAACATAACCTACATGGAAAGACTGAAAGCCCTGTCACTGTACTCTGTATCCTAAGAGGTGACTTGCACCTGGCCTACAGAGTAGACTTTGACCCTGCCCTAATGGGAATGCTGCACATCAACAAATCCAATGGGACAAAAGTTATTCTCTCCAGGGATCTCAACCTAGCCTGTGAATCAACAGAACATACTGAAGAGACAGATATATCTACCAAAGATTGCTGCTCCTCTCTAATAAACTTCCAATTCACATGAAGCAGAGGTTCTCAATAACCCTATTCAAGTGCAACCCAGACAATTTGGATGGGAGAGTGTAAATTCACCCCAAGGTGACACCTGTGTCCTTCATGGACAAGGGGAGTAGGTGCTGATCACATACTCGGTCTGTGAATAATGAGCAACGCCCATCTAACCACAGTCAATTATGGAACATGGGTATAATATGGCTAGGCTTGAAAAGGCCTTAAGGCCATTAGCCTAGTAACCTTCTATGAACCTATGAACCTATAAGAATTATCTCACCTGTTACAGCTAGACATCTGAAAAAAATGGTGATATGCATGTACCTGATTTTATACAGGGGGTGCACATATTGACATGTAAATCTTCATTGTAATGCCTTGTTTGTCATATACAGTAAGCCGTTATGAAAAACAATCTGTGTCATCTATTATCATCATATATAGATAAGCATAAGGAACACAGAAAACATGCCTGAACTGCTGATCCATGTTCATAGGTTCATAGGTAGCTACTATGCTACTGGCCCTTAGGGTCAATATAAGCCTAGCCAAAAAGGTACCCTGGCTTTTGCCACCCAAGAAAATTATTTTCCTGTGCCCCTGTCGAGCAGAGCGACAGAAGTGATCCTCATGGTGAATTAACTATTTCCCATTCAATCATCAAGATTTTTCTTGAAGAGTGCTAATGAGGAGCTTTGTTTGTTTGATACAGATAGGTAGTTTGTTCCAGAGTATGGGAAGTCTCTGGGGCAGGAATCTATCCCTCCAGCATGTTCTGTTTATTGTGGTGACAAGGTTTAGGTCCCTAGAACGTGTAGCTTGGAGGGAGTGGGATTTCTTTAAGTGGAGCATGTCCAACAGCTCTGGGTTTGACATAGCTTTGTATGTTAGGCAGAGATCGCCTCTGAGTAGGTTATATGCCATGGAGTAAAGCTGGAGTTTTTTGAGATGGTCTGCATAGGGCATCTGTTTGAGGCCAGTAATCCTCTTTGTGAGGTATTTCTGCTGCCTTTCCAGTTGGTGTAGATATCTTGTGATGTACATACCAAAAGGGGCATTGTACTCTATAATGGGTCTAATGAGTGATGAGTAGAGGGGAACAATGACTTCTTTTTTCCTGGATGAGAAACCATTTGTGATGAGATGTGCCATGTAGAAGGATTTTCTGACTACTGTGGCGATGTGATTATCAAAGGAGAGACTACTGTCCACCTGTGTCCCAAAGCCTCTTATCACACTTTCAGTGTTAAGTAGACTAACACCTATTTGGTAGTTCATGGGTACAGAGTTTTTACCAAAAGGGTAACAATGCACTTTTTGGCAATGAGATTGAGACCATGTCTTTGACACCAGGTATTTGTCTCAGTGAGCCCCTTTTGTAGGATGTCCACATCATTAGGCATTTCGATTATGGCTCCTAGTTTGCAGTTATCTGGAAACTTCATTAGCCAAAGACCTTCTGTGTTTGGTATCTACTTCTCTGAAGTACAGGCTAACAGGAGAGGACCCAGGACTGAACTCTGTGGTACTCCACTTGTCACTGGTCTGAAGTTGGATTTGGAGTCTTCTACTTTCATAGTGTGGGTTCTGTCAGTGAGCCAATTGGCAATCCATCTTGTGACATAGAGATTTATACCTAGTTTGGTTAGTTTATCTATAATTCCAGAGTGGGGGATGATGTTGAAAGCCTTGGCGAGAGCTATATAAGCTGTGTGAACCACCTTACCCTCATCTATGGCTTTAGTGGCTGCTTCAAAGAAGTCTATCAGGTTTAGGAGAAATTATCTGCCTTTTACAAACCCGAACTGGGTGGAGTCCAGAGTTTGGAGATTACCAATGTCTTTGTATATAAGTTCCATGATGATACATTCTATGGCCTTGCAGACCAGGCTCGTCAGGCTAATGGGATGGTCGCACCCAGGTCCGTGGTGGATCATCCCTTTGTGGAGGGGGATAACTGTCCCTGTGTGCCATTCAGTTGGCACAAAGCCTGAGGTAAGGCTATGATTGAACATGGTACTTTGGTTGGGTGCCAGTTCATTCTGTAGTTCATGTAGAACACAGCATGGGATGTTGTCAGGTCCTATGTATGCTGTGTTTTTGGCTTTGGAGAGTGTATTTTTTACCTGTGCAGCCATGATTACAAGAACTTTGCATTGTTCCGGTATAGAGATGGGCCATTTTGGGAGGGTGAGAGGGGGGTAAAGTTAGCACTGAACCTATCTGCCAGGATGTTGGCAATATCAGTTAGTTCTGTATATTTAGTGCCATTGTGCTGTAACTCAGAGCAGATCTGAGTGTTGCCATTGAGATTCTTGACATTGCTATAGAATGTTTTGTGACTGTCTTTAGAAACAGTGGCAGTTTTGTTTTTGTAACTAGCTTTGGAGGACTTTATGAGGGTTTTCAGCTTCTTACATAGGCTGACCAGGGAGTTCCTCCAATCCTCCAATCATGGGATGTATCTTAACACCATTGGCATACATGTGTACTGCCATTCATCCTCATCTTGGGATATTTCCTATACGCAGAGGTCAGATTCAAATCCATTTCTGTGGATATTTCAACATGTAAGGACCAGTCACTTAACCATTGCATCACAATTTCAGTAGCACAGCTATGGGGTTGTCACAGTTACAGGAACACCCAGATACATCCACCAAATCTACATCAGCCATGTAGAATACATCACAGATATCAGTGTAGTCAGTGACAAAGATCGGCAGAAATATAATCTTCAAGATATGCTAAATGACATATGCATCAGCATGTGTTAAAAAAGCAAGGCAGAACAATATCAGCATATGAAACAGGAGCAGTTATGTGGTCATGGTTAGATGTGAAGACAACAACCACGTTACATGCGTAGCTATCTTGAGTTTCCCACAATCCCATTGAATGGTTTATGAGCTACCACTGTAGGATTAAGCATAAGTAAAAAGCCATAAATCAGACCTTGAATATACAATTTGCAGATAACCCCATTTATCACTGCTATCTCCAAGCACTATTACTTACAGACATACAAATGAAACTGCATTACAGATGGATGTGGGGTGAATTCTGCCTTTATCTGAAGTTCATTGCTACTGGTTTTCTTGTAGATATCCACCTGCATATGGGATAACCTCCCTGATGATGACTGAAATGTATCCATATGCATGCCACATTTGGGAAGTCACTCCCCATCCTTTATGTACCTGACATTTTGTGTGAAGAGAATTTCCCAAACACAAAATGCATGAAATATGCATTAGAAGTTTAATGTATAAAAATATGAACATAACCGAGTGATAATGAGCATTGTATTTCACAAAAGCAATACCAGCAGCTGACCTCATGATAGTTTACCTTTTGAATAATTGTAGTCAGGCAGCTTAGCAGTGAGGCTTGCTCAGTGCAAACATATATTGAGAACAATTTTCACTGTACATAATTAATGAGCTTTATTAGCACACAGTAGTTTGGAATCCCATCAGTGAAAGTCTGTGTAAGTTCTCGAATCTTGGAGCATTAACCAATAGCTTGGTGGAAGTGTACAGTGTTCAGCACAAATATCGTTAGATAAAGTAATCCATAGCTATTCCATATAGAATATGTGTATGAATATGAATATGGAAATTGTAATGAGATTAAAATGTTATAATTAAATATTGATGAATGTCTAGCTGTGCTTAATGAAGTCATCTTCACATTAGCTGGGACAAACAAACAGGTATGCAGGATACTTAAGTACCAGCAGGTATTATGAAGCAATTCAAGTATTTCACAGATCCCAATAAAAGTACTAGTCACTCACAAAAGCTGTTCATTAATGAAAAGTAATGTGATGCCTATTAGCTCAACTCATATATTGAGGTGGATTATCTATAGGTTCAAATCCCACCAACTGCTTAGTATCCACAATAAATATGGACATAGCATTTTGTTTTTTTCTAGTTAATATGAATATTTTGCATGATTGCATAGTTAATAATTGTTTTACAATGTGGTATATTGAGTCAGGGAATAATCTGTATATGTCTTTCATTTTCAGAGTAGATTAACACAAACAGTATACAGGCCACAAATGACTGCAAGTTATGTCATGCTTCAGAATGCTTCCAGATTGTACTTTGAGTTCTTGCTTAACATTGGTGGATGTGTAATCCCATCACAATGATCATAGAACGTTACAATTTGTGGCTTTTGCCCTAGGTGTTCATTAATATGTGTCCACATGAGGTACTTCTTGATTGAGTCAGAGAATTGTTGCATCAATGCATGTCACTACACATTTGATATGATTTAGTGTAGTAATCAGATTGGATATACATCAGATGTGATGACCTAATGACTACACAGTGGCATAGCTGACAGTTTAGCACTTTGGGCTTGTGTCATTAATTGCACTGCTACCTGCTATGCTGTTCTATGTCTGAATTGACTGTTGTCTTTTAAATCCAGTCTTGATCATTCTTTTTCTTTTTTCAACATTGAGACACGTGTGTCACTTGTAGCTTGTGTGAGGCAATCTGTGTTGTAGTACAATATTATGCTATGCTGCAGATGAATGCACATTTCTTTGTTATCCCAATATTTCAAGATAGTTCCATACCATTTACATAGGTTCATAGGTTCATAGGTGTGTACCAGGCTGATGTCCCTGGAGCCTTTACAAGCTTAACCCATAGAAGTGCTCTGGCATCATGCCGCCTGATGTTAGTTCCCAGTGCCACTGGAGTGATCCCTGGGGTGAACTTTCTATTTCCCATCCACTCATCTAGATTGCTCTTGAAGAGTGCCAGTGAGGTGTTCTGCTTGACATGTATAGGAAGTCTATACCAGAGTATATTCCATAGTTATTATGAATATCCCTGTGTTTCCATTGCAACTTGTATTGAAACAAAATATGTATGCCCAGCATGTTGCTGGATTAATATTCTATACATTAATATTTGTCTGTGTTAGAATAATATATGAACATTGCAGAGTACTGTGGTGCAGCAGATAGCACTGTCACTTCCCAACAAGCTGTTCTCTGTTTTGATTGTTGGCTGAAGTTCCTTCTGTGTGGACATTGCATGTCCTTCCTGTGTTGGTGTGTGTGACTTCCAGTTTTCTCTTGCATTCCAAAGGTATACTGTAGGTGGACTAAACACTCTAAATTAGCCATAGGTGTGAGTGTCTGTGCAAGTGTGTGGTATGGAAGAACTGAGGTGGCAGGGCTAACCACCTGGTAGTGTGAACCTTGGCTCTAGATAATTGCCACTGTTGAAGTGATACCCCAACCCCATGTGCAAAAAGGGGTTGTAGATAGATAGCCAGGTACTGAGCACCTCATTTGAGTATGTGTTGTCATCACACTTGATTTACAGCAAATCTGTAAATGTACTTTATTGACTGTGGTATAGCTGAAAGGTAGGTTATATAAATGACTGTAGTCCAAACTATCTTGTTTCTGTGGATTGAACCCCCCCCCCCATCAGACAATTAAATCTTGTAATTCACAGCTTTGTGTTTGCTAGGAAAAAAGGCTTTTATCCTCACTTGCAAGTTATGTAAGTTACTTTTAAGCATTTGCTTACCATATCATCTTATTTTATGAATATCTATGTTTTAGTTCGTCTCTGTACTTTGTAGGATAATGCGTATATTTAGATTTAATGTAGATCATCTCTTTGTACATATGTCAAGGCATCCTAATCTGTAAACAGTTTACATATATGGTTGTACTGTTATTTTTATGTGTATGTATTATCCTTCAGTTATACAGTATTAGTACTTTATGTACTGTATGCTATGTGACAGTTTATAATAATTGCATGCATTACTGGGGTATAAATGGTAAAACTGTTAAGACTCCTACTCCTAACATTACTGTGCATATGGCACTAACTTTGTTTAATATCATTGAAAAGTGTTCACAATGAAGATCACATCATTCTTCAGATTTTATATTGGGCCTGTCTCACATTTTATCTAAAAGTCACTTCATATATCATTATTAATGTGTAGACCGGGTCACATAGCAAGCCATGTTTCAATTGCATAGGCAGAGCTCACTGAAGAATTCTATTAACATAATCTCATATTGCAAGGAACAAGTAGTTAGCATGCAGGGTTCTGGACTTTGTTTGATTATAAGTGAATGCTGCAGGTTTGACTGTAGCTTTGGGTTGCTTCTTGTCAGTTCTCTAGAGTGTGTGATATAGTTGCACTCTGATATAAATTCTTTCTATGCAAACTAAGACCTATGGTTGTGACACTGCTTGATAATGTGATTATTTTACTACAGCTACATTCTAAAGAGACTTCTCTAACTTTAAATGCCATTTAACCTCATAATACATAATCATAGGTATGATCACAGTACTTAACACACGCACCACGGCTCAAGTCGAAAGTGCAAATATTGTTTATAGATTAGTACTAGGCTAACTGCCCTTGTGGATCATTTTAAGCCTAGCCAATTACCCCACTCTGAGTATCATATCCTGCACCTTGTGTCTTTAAGGTAAACACCTTAACTATTATGCCGTGCTCCCACCGTAAGCAAACACGACACCTATCTCATTTCTTCAATTATACAGTAATATATGCTCATAGGTGACTACTAGGCTAACTGCTCTTAAGGGTATTTTGAGTATAATCATTAATCCAAGGTCAGAATCTAACCCTGTACCTTGTGTCTATGAGGCAAAGTCCTTAACCATAACACAAAACTAACCCATTAACATTGTAACTTGCTATTTTTCTCATTTTGTTCATGCATATGAGGTGGAACCTGCTCATGACAGAGTTATATGCATTGAATATATGCACAATCTGAAGAAGGAGCGAAGGGAGAGAGGTATGTGTTATTACCTTCACCCTTATTTCTGCCCTGTAGGACAATTAGCATGTGTCTATGACCTGAATGAGAATGTTACTCAGATGTCATCCATGCATGCAAATTAGATGACAAGATTCCCATCAGATATCCACAAGGTATATATATTCTAAGTATTGTGTATTCCTTTTGCTGCATGTGTTCAAGTGCTTCGATACTAATGGCTTATTTTGATGTGATATGATATTAGCTGACACAACCATGATGATAGTCAGCTATGTTATATATGCACATGGTGATCTATGTCAATGTTCTATATATAATGTGTGTGCCTGTTGATTTGGTACTTATTGCTGACAGTGTATGACTCAGCTTTTATTCGTTCATCCGTGATAACAGTATACAGTGAGTATCGTGTATGTATGTTAGGGGTTCCTATCTTAAGTAATGGTGTATATGTCTTGTCGTTTTATTTACTGAATGAGTATCTATCCTGTTGCAGTGTCAGTAATGTTGGCAGGGTTGTACTAATGTTTATTTTTTGAGTTCCACTCTTTTTAGCACCAATGTTTAGGTGCACAAGTCTGTCTTAAATAATTTCACTTTACCGGTTCATACGGCAATCATCATTGTGATTTCATACTGGGGTTATGGTACTCCTTACTCTGTAGTTAGCTATGTACTTATATTTTAAATGGAGTACTAAAATGGTGTAAATAGACTTGACTGCAGACACAGACAGACTAGGGCAGATATGAGCATCTCCATTTCAATATTGCTTCTACATCAGAGTGATATTCCTTGGTTCATTGAAACACATATGAATTGACAACATTTTTTTTTCATGTCTATTAAGTACATAAAGCATTGCCTAGGCAAGACCATGCTGTATGATATGGCATACTGTACAGATGTGACCCATACATTTGATTCTATTTTGTATGTAAGTATGTTGTGATGCTATTACCCACTATACACTGCACAAATCATTTGCATTTGAGTTTCAACTTCAGACTTGCATATGCAGATATGGTGATTTTCAAAATACCACATACCTGATGCATGTGATCTCCACGTGTATTTTTGCATTAGAAATTGTATGTTTAAATGCAATTTTTTACTAGTACTTTTGTACTTACTATAACAAAAGCTTTGATTATAATTTTTGTTTGTAATTATTGTTTTGTTTTTGGAGCTTTTCTCCCCAGGACTCCATTGAAAATGGGTTCTTCTAGGCCCAATGGACTATCCTGGTAAACTAACTGCAAATAAATAAATAAATAAATATTGCATATATATTACAGTTATAACTGCGTGTTACAGTTTTACTGACACCTCCGCATATAAATGTGGTAATCACTGCAGCGAGATAATCTGAATTAATAACTGTACTGCTCCTCCCAACCTGCACAGTGTGATATTTAATATATTTATTCTCTAGATATGGTGTACTCCTGAGCATGCATGTTCTGAAGACCTATTATATGTTGATACCATTAAACATCCAATTTATTTATCTGTTGTTGACAGGATTACTCCTTCTTAGCTAGTAGCCTCTTTTTGGCGAAACCTGAGGTTGTATTTGTACAACTAGGGGAAATTTGGCCAGAACATTGAGGAACTTTCCCTATTCTTTTCAATAGGTGCCATGGGATCTTTTATAACCACTTAAGGTACTACCAACTCAAGTAGCTGGAGCTTCAGTTTAACATTTCATGTGAAGAACAGCATAGTCAGGAGTGTAATGACCCCCTTATGCTGCACTGCAGTATCAGCAATAGATCTGCCTGGTGTGGGAATAGAACCCATGTCTGTCGTACCAAAGGAAAGTATGCTATCTGGTGCACCACTAATACTCTTGTGTCTGATCTATGTGCTTTCTTGTAAATGGTGATACTGTGTGATATAGGTTCATAGGTAGGTACTAGCTATCGACCCAAGGGCCTAAGTAAGCCCAGCCAACAAGGTTCCCTGGCTTACGCCACCCAAGAAAGTTAATTTCCTGTGCCCTGTCAAGCAGAGTCACAGAAGTCATCTCTGGGGTGTATTTCCTATTTCCCATCCACTTATCAAGATTTTTCTTGAAGAGTGCTAATGAGGAACTTTGCTTGACATAGATAGGTAGCTTGTTCCAGAGTATAGGAAGTCTCTGGGACAGGAATCTATCTCTCCAGCATGTTCTGTTTATTGTAGAGACAAGGTTTAGGTCCCTAGAGCATGTAGCTCAGAGAGATTGGGATTTCTTTAGGTGTAGCATGTTCAACAGCTCTGGGTTTAACACAGCTTTATATGTTAGGCAGAGATCTCCTCAGAGTAGGCAATATGCTACAGAGTAAAGCTGGAGTTTTTTGAGACGGTCAGTGTAGGGCATTTGTTTGAGGCCAGTAATCCACTTTGTGAGGTACTTCTGTGGCCTTTTCAGCTGCTGCAGATGCCTTGTGAGGTACATTCCAAAAGGGGCATTGTACTCTATAATGGGTCTAAAGAGTGCCGAGTAGAGGGGGAACAATGACCTCTTTTTTCCTGGATGAGAGCCATTTTGTGATGTGGAATGCCACATAGAAGGATTTCCTGACTACTGTGTTGATGTGATTATCAAAGGAGAAACTACTGTCCACCTGGGTCCCAAGGTCTCTTATCACACATTCAGTGTTAAGTAGACTGCCATTTATGTGGTAGTTCATGGGTACAGAGTTTTTACCAAAAGGTATGACAATGCACTTATTGGCCTTGAGGTTGAGGCCATGCCTCTGACACCAGGCATCTGTGTCAGTGTGGCCCTTCAGTAGGATGTCCACATCATTTGGGGACTCTACTATGGCTCCTAGTTTGCAGTCATCTGTGAACTTTATTAGCCAGAGGCCTTCTGTGTTAGCCTGCACTTCAGAGAAGTAGATACCAAACAGGAGAAGTCCTAGGACTGAACTCTGTAGTACTCCACTTGTCACTGGTTTGAAGTCAGATTTGGATTCTGCAACTTTTACAGTGTGGGTTCTGTCAGTGGGGTCTATATTATAACATCGGAGTCTTAAAACTTCGAATGTTATAATATCGAACCCTATGCACCGAATGCTGAAAATAGCGAAGCTGCAGAATATCAAATACTTTCCTAGGGAAAGTATTCAGTGGGCCGTTTCTGAAGCTTCGCTATTTCCTCGACTGTGGAGTGAAGGTTACAGACCAGGTTAAGGTAAGTGTGTGAACAGATCGGGTTAAGGTTAGTGTGTGATAGTTAGGGACCTTAGGGTTAGGGAGCGGGTAAGGTGAGCATGTGATAGGGACTTTAGGGTTAGGGAGCGGGTAAGGTGAGTGTGCGATAGTTAGGGACCTTAGGGTTCGGGAGCGAGTAAGATGAGTGTGCGGTAGTTACGGACCTTAGGGTTAGGGTTGGGTTAAGGTAAGTGGATAGCTAGTAGTGTATGTATGGTTTACTGGAGGGTTTTGTGAAGTGTATTTGTGTGGATTATTTATTTTGGTGTGCTTGTGTTGTATGTATGTTTGTCGGAACAGCAAATTTTTTACCTGGATAAAAATTTGCTATTCTGAGTGTTCGATGTTATAGTCTTTCGATCGAAATGGTTTGATATTATAACATTCAAAGTTTTAAGACTTCGATGTTATAATATAGACCCCTGTCAGTGAGCCAGTTGGCAATCTCTTGTGACGTAGGGATTTATACCTAATTTAGTGATTTTAGCTAAAATTCCAGAATGGGGGATGGTGTTGAAAGCCTTGGCGAGGTCGTGATAGGTTGTGTGAACCACCTTACCCTCATCTACGGCTTTGGTGACTGTCTCAAAGAAGTCGATCAGGTTCAGAAGGCATGATCTGCCTTTCACAAACCTGAATTGGGTGGGGTCCGGAGTTTAGAGGTTACCAATGTCTTTGTTTATGAGTTCCATGATGATACATTCCATGGCCTTGCAGACCAGGCTCATCAGGCTAATAGGGCAATAGTTCCCAGAATCAGTGGTGGCTCCCACTTTGTGGAGTGGGATAAGTGTTGCTTTGTGCCATTCAGTGGGTACAAAGGTTGATGTGAGACTATGATTGAAAATGGTTCTTAGGTGGGGACCCAGTTCGTTCTGAAGTTCGTGTAAAATGCAGCCTGGGATGTTGTCCGGTCCCATGGATACTGTGTGTTTGGTTTTAGAGAGTGCAGCTTTTACCTGCATAGATGTGATTACAGGGACTCTGCATTCTTCCTGTATAAATATGGGCCCTTTAGGGGGAGAGAGGGGGGTAAAGTTAGCACTGAACCTATCTGACAGGATGTTGGCAATATCAGTTGGTTCTGTAATTTTCCTGCCGTTGTGCTGTAACTCAGAGCAGATCTGGGTGTTGCCATTGAGTTTCTTGACATAGCTATAGAATGCTTTGTGGTTGCCCTTAGAATCAGTAGTGTTTTTGTTTTTGTAGCTAGCTTTGGAGGATCTTATAAGGGATCTCAGCTTCTTACTGTGGCTCATCAGGGAGGTCCTCCACTCATGGGATTTTACTCTCTTTTGCAACAGTTTCTTCCTTCTGTTGTGAGTTTGTTTATGGCAGGGAACCACCAGATTGTCTTCTTTTTTTGGAGGATAGCGTCTTGGTTCTGTTTGGGATAGCACGATCCATTAACTCGTGTAAGTGCTTATAGAGTACATTTTTGTAGGATTCAGCAGTCGTAACTGTATTCTCCATCTGCATGGGTGTCATGAGGTTCACCACTTCTGTCTTAAGAAGCATGAAGTTGGCTTTGGAGAAATTTTTTACCATGGTTTCCTTAATGGGGGGTGGGGCCAGGATGTGGATATCTAGGGTGATTAGCTTATGATCGGATTTGACCAACTAGGAGTTGACTTCAGTTGTGGAACACCGGTCATTCATGTTGGTAATGACTAGGTCTAGGATATTGTTGCCCCTGGTGGGGGTGTGGATAAGTTGATCCAGGGCATTGGAATTTATGAATTCCAGAAAGCGTTGCATGAAGGAGTTGGTACATGAGAAGTTTTCCCAGTTAATGGTGGGGTAGTTGAAATTGCCCATTATTAGGGTGTTTGGTTGAACCCTAATATTTTCCAGTATATCAAGAAAAGAGGAGTGGGAATCCTGGGGCATGGTGGGGGATCTGTAGCAAGCTACAATTTTGATTGCAGTTTTGCCCAGAGTTAGTTGCACTTGGATAACCTCGGATGCATTATTCTGCACAACAATCCTGGAGGAGTGGATATCCTTAATGAATATGGACACACCTCTGCCTTTGGTGTTCTGGTCTAGATTAGATGGCCAAAACGTGTGGTATGTGTTATAGCCTGGTAATGCAGGGCTGCTCTCTAGAGTCTTGAACCAGGTCTCAGTCACTGCACAGATATTGATGTTCTCCATTTTAAGGAGTGCCTCAAGGGAGTGCATTTTGAGATTTGGACTTCTAGCACTGAGTAGCATTACCCTCAGTTTTTGCTTGCCTGTTCCTGTTATGGTGGTGAATTTGTCACTTGAACCTTGCCTAAAAAAGTCACTATAGGGGTGGCAAGACCCTTAGCCAGTATTGGTAATCCCAGGGGTGACAGGTGCAGGCCATCTCTGGCAAAGCATCATGGTCTGTCGACCATGTTATCCCAGGCAGACTGATACTGGATCCTCTTGGAATGACACCAGAAGCTTAGCCAATTGTTGAAGTCAATCATTTTGTCCTTGTACTGCAGTATCATTCTGCATGATGGCAGGATGCTACTCAGGGCTAGGGTCATACCTGCCTGGGCTACAAGATCAGGGAGATCTTCCATGTCTCTTTTCATGTAGTCCAGGGAGGTACATCTCAGGTTGTTCACACCAACATGGACAATGAAAGAGTCACATTTGTACTTGTTGTGGAGTGACCTGAGTGCGTGGGTTATATGGCAGATCCTGGCACCCAACAGGCAGCTGACAGTAACCATATATGCTTGTTTAGCCTGGTGAGTGGAACATCAGTGTGCCTGACTATAGAATCACCTATGACTAGTGTGTTGGGTACGTTGGTTTGCCTTATGGGCTGCGGTTTAATGTCACACTGAGCCTGTGAGCTATTTGTCATTTGGGTTGTGTTGGGGGGTGGAGGTTGCTTGCGTTTCTGCTTTAGAGGTCTCTGTTGCTTAAGCAGATTATTGTTGAGAGCCTTTGTGAATGTTTTTGTGTTTCTATGTGTGGATTTTGGTGGTGTAGGTTTAGAGGGACTATGTGATGGGTGTGGTGTGGTGCAAGTGTTTACCTTCTCCTCTTGACTGTCAAGTTCAGTCTTGGTTGGAGAGAGCTTTACCTCCAGTTTGGCTAAATAAGTGCATCTCTCACAGGTTGTGGTGTTGGGTGGTATGAGGAGAGGGTTTTCTGTGTACATGAGGCAATTGATACATGGCCCCAAGATGCCCATATTCATCAGATAGACAGGAGAGAACACTGGAACATGAACCTTGGACATGCTTGAATAAAAAACTTCTTTCCTCTAGACAAGTGAGGAAAGTGAGTATAGGAGCTGTTTTTCTCTAAGCAAGTGAGGAAAGTATGTACAAAAAATGTTTTCCTCTAGGTAAAGAGGAAGGTTGAGTGCTGTAGCAATTTGTAGCTTATTTAGTGCTAACAACAAGTTCTGAACAAATGCTGAAAACGAACAAGCAAATTCAAGTAATAAAACTAAGAATCTGTATCTGGATCTTGTGGTAGATAGGCTACTTAGTGCTTACCACTCCCACTGATAAGCTAGAATGCTTCCCTCCAACACAGAAAGGCTTGGGGGGCTCAGAAGCTTACAAACAGTCCTGGATACAGCAAATCTGTATCTGGACTAGACTTGTTACAGGAAAGGTGGAGAACAAGTGCAAATGTGGGCCTTTAAACCAGAAAGTTGAAAGAGATGGAAAAACTGCTCAAACAGCCAATAAACTACAATTTCCGGGCCAGAAACCACTCTTGTGGAAGATAGGCTACCTAGTGCTTACGTGCAAAAACAACCAGTCAGTCCTAAGCAAGGTGCCTCTCCAGAACAAAATCCAAAATATCAAAACAGCTACAGAAGAGGCTCGCCACAGCTATTATTCAACTCAATTTAATCCAAAATAAAAACATATACAGGATCCAATAGTAAGCGCTTTCACTTTCTAGCAAGCGTTTCATCAGACTTCAAAGATATAACTGTTCATATCACCCATGTCCTTATATAACTTTTTTTAAATTATTTCATCCAATCACTTAATAAATATCATTATGACATCATAAAAAACAATCAATCCTTTAAAACCATACACATCTATTTCTAAAACCTAACACATTCAAAATGACATGCATCAAAAATACAATACTAACCACTTCTCTCACATTAAATCAATACAACTTATATAAACATATATAAGCATGTATAATATATACATAAATACATTAAAAGTTCATCTCACATTCTTAAAAAAAAACTAATATACATTGATAACATAATTTCATAGATCTATGTTAATAATGACCATTCACTATTATAACTGTGCATTTATATATTATATACCGAATGTGGATATGGACGCTTTACTAAAAAAGGTTTATGTGACACCTTGTCATTTAGACCATGGGCTTTATGTGCTTGCAGCCTCATTATCCATTTGTTTTCTTGTTATTCTGTATAAATCTTAATGTCACTTAACATACCTGTTTTTTTTAACTAATTCTAAGGTTCAAAATTTAAACTTATGTGTAGTCCCATGTTCCAAGACATGCCTAGCCAAAGCATTCCCCTCATCTTCTTTATTGATGGCATATATGTGTTCCCTAACACATTCTCTAAGTGTTCTATTTGTCTTTCCTACGTAGAAGGACCTACATGTTTGACACTGAGCTAAATATATGAGATCCCTAAATGTGCAATCACCGTAATAATGAAAAACATACTGTTGTCCTGTATCTGGATGTATAAATTTATTGTCATTAGTCATATATATGCACTGATTGCAATTTCTACATGAAAATGTTCCTTTCCTATGTGTATATGGTCCTTCTTTTACATTTTCTTCATAACAGAGTAATCTTTTCAACAACTTCATATTCTTATAGGTGAAGCTAGGTTCAGTTCCAACTAATTCAGTTATCTCATCATCCACTGTTAACAATCTCCAGTTATTATTTATTATTTCTTTAATTTTTAAATTTCTATTTGTAAACAAAACCACTATTCTATTCTTCCTAAAACTTTGTTCCACCCTACATGACTCGTTGTCATTTCCTCCATCTAATCTTTTTTTATGAAAAATGGTTTACCTTTGCCTTTCCTATATGAAGTACTCTCTTTAAGTACACCATCTACTTCTTTCTTAGAGTATCCTATTTCCATAAAGGTGTCTGTCAATATCCTTTTTTGATTTTGATAATTGCCATCTTGACTAGTTAACCTGGACACTCTCAATGCTTGGCTTTTCATATTATTATGATAAACATGCCCCGGGTGTATGCTACTACAATGTAGCAAATTATTTCTCCAACAGGGTTTCCTATACATATCTGTTCTCACAACATCAGCTTCCTTAGTTAACTTTACATCTAAAAACTCTATCTGTTGTGATGAACTCCTACATTCAAACCTTAAAAAATCTGTTGTCCCATTGATATAGGTAACAAAATCTTCTAGCTGTTGTTCAGAACCACTCCAAATAAGAAAAACGTCATCTACAAAACGCCCATAATATCTAATATGTCTATATTTATATATGTTATGGGTGATGCATTATTATTATGATATTGGTACTGGTTGAAAGCTGAAGGACTGATGTGTTTTGGGTACGAGGTCGATAGTACTTGGACTATTGGGGGTTAGATTGTTGGCGAGGGATTGAATGGTTTCCATAAAGAAGGTGTTAAAGCCACATTTTCTGGAGGTTTTTGGAGTGTAGTCAGGGGGTAGAGGTAGTGGAATGCCCTGGGTGGAGGAGGTTATTTACAGTAGCCCAAAATTTCTGTGGGCGATTTTGATGTTTCTGTTGCAGGTGACAGTAATATATATATTTTTTTTGTTTAGCGTAATGGATTTCTTTGTATCATTCCTTAGCTATTTGTATAATAGTTGGTCCTTTGGGGATTTGGTGGTTCTCCATGAGGCCCAGGCTTTATTTCTTCTTAAGATTTTCTGTCTGATATCTTTTGACATCCATGGTGCTACTTTTTATTGGTTCTGATTGTTCGAGTAGGAGCGTGGTTGTCAAGGATAGCCAGAAACAGAGTTAAAGTAAGCAACTGCTTCATCTAGTGGGAGCCGTTTTAGGTGAGACCAGTCACATGACTAGAGGTCACTTTGAAATTTAGTTTGATTAAAGTTCTTATTGCTCCTTATAGTTTTGAAAGTGGCTAGCTGATAGATATCATTTTGTGCCTGATTATGTAGGTGAGGTAGTGATCACTTATATCCTTGGGTTGGATGCCTGTTTTATTCAAGTGTGAGTGGTTTGATCTACTGCAGATTTGCACAAACGCATAACTGATGGATTCATTCTCATGTGACTAATACATCCCATACATAACACTTGGATACTGTACAGGGTGTATAATTTGTATATATAGTTGTATGAATTGCTGTTTTTCTTTTACTGTTAAGGCTCTTTTAGGAATATGTAAGGATGTACAGTTATTGTCATGTGACAGAGTGTGGGAACTGTACCAGTCTACCCATCCATAGATGAGGTGCATGACCACTTCCTGCTGAGTCAGAATCCCAGAACCAAGGCAGGAACCTGGATGATGACAACAATAATGAGAGACCAAGACCAACATGCACTGTCTTTCCACTGTAATGACAGAGGTAACATCCTCCAACATGCCAGCCGAAAGACCTGAGGGACTGTGTCCTTGATTTCATCACCAATGTGTTCCAGACAAAGATGAGGGTAATGATGGGGAATTTATAACAGGATATGGCATTGGCCATGCAAGATTCCTTCATGATGTTCAACCTCACCAGGAAGGGCCGTCTGAAGCACAAGTATTGTCTGTGTGATCCAATTATGTAATACTGTCATCATGGTGTGTTCCTTTTCAGCTACTCTGCATTATTAAGCACACATTTGTACACAAGTCTCATACTGCAGTCATGCTGGTAAAAAGTACCTTGTGATACACACTTCACAGTTCTGTTTGTATGGGACAATATATTATTGCTGACTTCTGACACATGTTAAAACATGACATTGCCAATATCACCATGGTGTCACATTCTTGTTAGATGCTGACCTACCTGCAGACAGTGCTATGGATGGCAGGACAGATATTCCTACACCATGTATATGGCTTGCCTATTTTGCATGCACTGCACTATGACAATGTCTAGGCTGCTCTTTTATGTGAGAGATACATCTGACACAGGTGGCACACTGCCAGTGTGACACATGTTTTGCTGGCAGTGTTCACATGCATACAGGGACAGTTTCCAACATTAGCAAATGTGATACATTACAAATGTCACATTTAATAACATTTCACACATACCACTGTAAGGTTTTTCTACTGAGAATACATTTAAATGCATTCATATTTTGTACACACTTGATCACTTTTTCATTTTGATATGCTGGTTTACATACATGGCATTTTAATGTATTTGTTCCAACAGTGACCTTGATGCATTAGGAGGTCCCATTGGCACTATGCACTTGTGTGATGGGTAATGCTAAATTATCTGTCAGGTAGTACACTGTTTTTTACTGGCATAATGTAACATTTCCATAGCTTATCACATTGTTAGATGGTGTTACTGTCATGTTTTAATGTTGTAATAGGTCCATAAGTGAATACTAAGCTAATTGCACTAAATGGCCATTTTAAGCCTAGCCCATGACCCAAGGTCAGAATCAAGCCCTACACCTTGTGCCTGTGAAGAAAAGACCTTAACAGTTATGCTAAATCCATCCCCTTTATAACTGTTTCAAGTAATGATTAACCATATCTTGTGGCCTACATATTTTAGAAACCATTGCTGTAGTGTGCATATAGTTTATATTCTAACGTGTACACCTTGGCTATGTATTACGCATTTTAACATATCAGTCCAATTGTCTTTATGTATACTGTGACAGCCTTCCTTTTTATGGGTGTACAACTGGATGCCCTAACATCACAAACACATTAGTCACCCATTGTAAGGCTATAGTGTGTATGTGTCATTCCCCTGCAGATGGTGTGCCATACTTGTGTATCTATCTATCTATCTATCTATATGTATATATATATATATATATATATATATATATATATATATATATATATATATATATATAACTTTCTGACTGTCCTTTGATCAGTCATACACATTTACATGTTCTGTTTGTATCACTTTCTGTGAGCGTGCCACCTGTCACTTTATTTTAGTATGGCAGTAAATATGGATATGGGATATTGAACCCTGCTTTTGTTATGTACTTATGCTAATTGCTGTTTAACTGTTGCACATTACTGTCTTGTTTGTGTCATTTGTGCACAGATATATTTATAGCCATCACTAATGCATAATGCAGATATGTCAGACATTTGGCTATTTGCTTCAATGTACCTTGCAGGCTACTTGCAGTTGATCTTTTTGTTGGTGAAACATGCATGTGCATTTAGTTAATTAGCTGTGCTTGACTTGCTTTTTTCTGTGCTAGCTTTCTCATGCATGTATTTCCTTATTAATGTGGACATATGTTGTCCATCTGCCTTTCTCCTTATAGCTTTGGTCTAAATGTTTCACATATACATGGCATATGTATATGTGTATGTGTATCTTTATGTAATGTATCATAATTGCACTATAGATATACTGGGACAATATGGCATTGTACCACCATGCCAGGGTATCATACACATGCAAGGCATATACACACACGATGCCTATAACTGAGTAAATTCCATCACAGTTCATTTTTTCCTTGTGTTTTGTGCACTACTCAGACATGTACAAGCTTCCTGCATCAGTGTATGCACAGACATGCATTCCTTACTTTTTATTATTGTTATGCTATTTATGATGTATATGTATTACCATGTGCTTCACATTTCATGTCATTGGTGTGGGTATGTATGATGAGCCTTCTTAATATTTGGCTTGTGTGATGCAATTGCATGTGACACATATACGTTGCATACCTAAACGACCTGTTTTTCCCCTGGCATGGAATCTGGATCCCATTTCTCCTGTCCTAGTGGTGTATATACATACTGGATTATTACACAGCCACATTACTCTTTTGCTGCAGTACGGCTGCTTAGCACTGTGCTTAGCTGTTTGCCTGTAACATGCAGGATTGAATGTTCTAATCTTCCCTCTGTTCCTACATTTCCTTGACTAGATTTGATCAGCCTTGCTGTTGAATGGCTTATACATGCACTGTTGATAGCCTAGAGGATGATGATGATGACTGATGTTCATTGTGTACTGCAATACATGCACTCCATATTTAGTATTCTCTGACACACACTTAACATCAGTAATACTCTTTTTGGTATGACTGTCATACAGTTTGCAATATCTCAGCTCTGCTTTGTGCATTGGTACATAATGTGTTCTTGAGGTGCACCATGGCTGGTATGCATCAGTACCCTGTTTGTCATCTTTCCTTCACCCATGCTGTACAATCTGTATGTGTGCTGTCTGCATACCTTACCTATCCTTCATGTATATTACTGATCTCTGTCCATCACATCTTGTGATGCTTGCTATATGATTGTATCCACATTTCCCCAGCTCCTCTTTCCATGTTTTTTCCATCCTTCTATTCTCCAAAAACAAAAAAATGTGGCCTATTCCCACAAAAAAGAAAAAAAAATTGCCCATGACCCTCTAACTTAAAGCCCTTTCCCTCTGCTCACTCTCCTATAGATTACTAACACCACACTTACAAATCTCCTCCATTTTCGTAAGTCAAAGAGTACAAGAAATACACGGTCTAAGGACCTTAATTTTGTTTGTGATATAAGCAGAACATGCTGGAGAGACAGATATGTGTCCTAGAGACTGCCCCTTCTATGGAATTGGCTTCCCATTCATGGGAAGCTGAGTTCATCTATTACCTAGTTTAAGCACAACCTAGAACAGTAGATGGGGAATAGAAAATTTACACTAGACCTGGAACCATGTTCCTTATGGACACTTGTAGCTTATAAATGCCTGGCTTCCAATGTCATGTTTGGATACAGGAAATCATTATTCTTTTAGGAAAACTTAGCTAGGCTTAGAAAGGACCCCCCCCCAGGTTGTAAGCCTAGTAACAATCAACAAATCTGCTAATCCCTCTTGTGTGCCCCTCTTCTTCCCCTTCACTCCACATCTGCTTTGCTATCATCCTATTTCTTGGGTCTGTGAATTACCTGTGTTCTCTACACATGTCCTGCTCCGATTGTTAGCTACTGTTAGTACTAATGATGTGGTCGTGATTACCGCTTCATCTTAACTGATTCATTTTTTTATTAGAATTTTTGTGGATTATGACTGATTCCACAAATAATAACGGGTGTGTTTTATCATATACATCTGAGATTTATGATGCTATCTGTAACATATTGTGGGTATTTGTCACTCTTTGGTATTATTACTGATGCACATTTGTCTTCAGCCAGTGTTTTGCACATATCACTGACATGTTCTGTTGAGTTTGTATATCTTCCACACACATGCATTGGCAATGCACATATATCACTTTATGTGCACAGGATTATATAAGGGGTACCATTAAGAACTATTTAGTAAAAGAATTATATTATCACTACTGATATAATGGATGTATATATTGTATTACCCCCATTATATTAACCTGCAATGGTTTGAGGAAGCTTTAATGGATATTAATTCCTTAGATTCTACAGAAATCAGGTTAATTATGGGATTTATGGATTTAGTTTTGCAACATAACCATATATACTTAGAAGGAGAATACTATAAGCAGGTTCAGGGGTATCCATGGGTGCATCTCTTGCCCCAGTCTATGCTAACATGGTTCTTAAAACCTGGAAATAAAAATATATATTTGAATTCACCATATAAAGACTATTGGAACTATTACAAATGTCAATTAGGTGATATGTTTTTTTTTCTGGATAGGGAATGATGTTTTAAAAGAGTTTTTAGGTTATATAGAAAATACTACTACATTCTTAAAATTTACACACACTATTTCTTATGATAAGAGTACATTTTTTAGATGTTACCATACATAAGGAGCAACATGAAAAGAAATTAAAATCTACCTTATACAGGAAAGGACATTTTCTAAGTGTTACCTACACTTTTCAAGTGAGCATCCCATACAAGAAAAACAAGTATAGTGAAAGGTCAGTTTATAAGAATAGCACGTATGGTCTCTGAAGAGGATGGCTTTAATGATGAGGTTAATAAGGTTAAAAACATGTTTACTGAAAGAACGTATCCTGAACAACTTTATTAATGGCTTATTGGATGAGGTTATAAAGGGAAGCAATAGAAAATTCATACCTATTTTAGGTAAAGGTATTTCTGATAATTCATAAACATGGATTAAGAAAGAAAGTGTGGATGAACAGATAATATGGAAATAGGGGGTACAGAGATGCTTTTATTATGAGGTTCACCTCAGATGCTTACAGAATTAGAAACATAAGTTATAACTGGAATATGTTTTTGAAACGTTCAGATTTTCCATGGAATTCATTAGCACCAATGAATTTTGTTTATAGGAAAGGACACAATATGAAAGATATTTTTGAAAATAAAAAGTATACATTGAAGCAGAATAGAAATAAAAGAATAGGCACCTTTAAATTAGGGTCTTGTGCACAATGTAAATACTTAGGATCAAGTGTATATAAATTACAGGAATAAGATTCTTACTAATAAACAATACTTTAGTTGCAACAGCACAGGACTAGGTATACATTGCTCTATGAAATTAATGCTCTAGTTTTTACGTAGGGAAAACAGAGCGTATGTTAAAAAAAATATGAGTGTATGTATTATATTAGGAGATGAAAGAACAGAAATGCTTTGTTTAAACAGAAATTGGAATGTGAAAATAATGATTATTTATTTTTTGTGATAGAAGGAGTAGACAGGGACCCTAAGGGTGGTCCCTGGCAAACAAGATTATAGTATAGAGAACTATACTGGCACCTAGTGCTGAATGCTGCTAATAAACATGGGTTAAATGACAGCATTTCTATTGCCTCAGTACTCAAACTAAGATCTGCCAGGTTATTCTTACTATACATTATAATATTTCTCATACACTTAAAAAGGTTTTATTTTTTTTGTTTGTTTTGTTTTTTTGGAGTTGTTTCGTATATATGTGCATATAACAAAGGGCTGCTAATGTTGTTATATCCATATTTTATTTATATGCATATTGTCTTTTGTTGTTAAAAAATATTTTTTATTCTTATGTTCTAAACTTTCACTTCCTTTGTAGTTTACTTATGTGTATATATTTCATGATTTTATTTAATATTTTTTTAAAGTTTTTCTTAACTTGTACTTGTGCAAACACTCATATATAAAATTTAAACTGCTTATTGAAGAAGATAGATTTTTAAGGAGTTTTAATAGGATGCAAACTATTGTTAACAAATTTATTTAGCCAAACAATAGGATGGCTCTTTAAGAAAAAGGATGAGGTTGATTCATGCACTCATAAGGAAATGATGCAATTAATGTTATTCACTATATACTAAGCAGCTATTTATTCTGAAAAAGTCCTATTGCATTAGGACAAAAACACTGTCCCCCAGATTCTGCATGCCTTGCATGGTGTGCAGCATTAGTGCAGGAGCTCCAGCAGGCAATATGTCTGCCATGCGATCCAGGAACAGCATGCAGGGCATGCACGAGCGCTCCTGTACTAGTCATGCATGGACTAAGCCCCTGTATGCAAATCACCCCATTTGCAGGATAAATCCATGCAAATAAGGTAAATTTGCGATCCAGGAAGCTTGAAACTGGCCATGCAGGACTAGTGTAATCTGCAGAAATGTACTCGGTTAGTAACCGAGTACATGTCTGCAAAATCCAAAATGGAGCCGTTACAGCTCCAAATAAAGGCTGCATATCAGTCAGGAAGCATGCCAATGGCCAAGTATAAGGTCATTGGGATTGCAAACAGCCTATAAAAATTTAAAAAATCAACTTTTATTTATTTTTTGCTGATCTTGGCTGTTTAAGCATAGGGCAATGGCACGCAAACGGGATGGGGGGGATAATAAAATAAACCTAAAATAAGCATTCTAACTAAAATCACTATTCTGCCTTGAAAGTCAGTGGCAGGCAGAAAACAACATGTTCAGTGAGTAGTGGCTGCTAAGGGGGGGAGGCTCAGTGTGAGACATGTAACTATGCATTAGCAGGCAATCCTATGCAAATGAGGGGAATGATAGTTTGTTTGTGTCTTTCGGCTTTTCCCGGTTAGGGGTCACCACAGTGGATCTCTGGTCCGCTAACGCTACCGCAGCACCACCACTGTGGGTCAAATGAGGGGAATGATAGTGAATCCCAGTTTCCCCCAGCATGCTAGTCAGGCCCCAACAGTGTAAGAGTAGGAATTGGTTGGTGCAAGCCTAGGAGTTAGCTGACATCATGGGGGTGTATGTCAGGCATACAGTAAGCAGATTGGAGCCCTGTGGCTCAAGTTTGCCCCTAGCTAAGCACAGCTAAGCAAGGGGGTGTGTCTGAGTCCGCCTAGCACTCTTTACATTGCCTAAGTGGGTGTGCGCTCCATGCACCAGGTTTTAAAGGTATATAAAAAAAATTAAACCAGGAAATAGCAGCTCTTTGCACATTTGAGCACTCTGTTTGTGCGGCGTGCCCCCGGACTTAAACAGGAAGGCAATGGATAGGGAAAACAGTAGTAGGAAGGTAATGTAGGAGAACTAGCATAGCTGGCAGGTGAAATCTATCAGAATCAGCCAATTACACAGGCAGCAGACCGGCCCAGCCCAGAACACTACTATAAACTATGCAGACACCTTCCCCTCTGGTTTTTCCCACATTCTACACCAGTGGTGTATACAAGCGGGGAACTTTTAACAAACAAAACAACAAAATGATAGGGGCTGCAATAGCCATCATACAACAACATGTGGAAGAGGCTGAGGGTGGTGAGGATGTGAATGCTGTTGAACAACCCACAGTAAGGAAATGGAGAAGTTTGCACAGACCCAGGGTAACCTACCAGGGGCAACATGAGCTGGAGAGAGTGGAGTACTATAGGGTGGACAGGGACCTCCTACAACAAAATGTTGAGCTGTGCCGGTCACGCCTGACACACAGAACTAACAGAGGGGAACCCATCCCAGTGGATACCAGGGTATGTGTAGGCCTAAGAATACTAGCTACAGGTACCTTCCAAAGGCCAACTGGGGATATGATGGGGATCTCACAGACATCAGCATCCAGGGTACTCCACGAGTTCTTGGATGCCATGTCAGCACATGTCGGTGAGCACGTATATTTCCCCAACACCTGTGAGGCATTGGCCAGCAATATGCAACTGTTCCACCAAATAGCAGAATACCCTGAGGTAGTGGGTGCTATAGACTGCACTCACATACTCATCAAAGCACCACATGGTGAGCGAGGTAGGGTCTATATCAATAACAAGGGCTTCCCCTCCATCAACTGCCAGATCATGTGCAGTGCCCAGGGCGTAATAATGAATGTGTGTGCTGGCTGCCCTGGAAGCTATCATGATTCTCACATCTGGCATCTGATGCAGCTGTATCAGACAAACATGAATAAAAGCTCCAATTACCAAAAAACAAGTGTGACAAACATAGTAGAAGATAATTCCTTTATTCACTGAAGCGCTTTTCGTCCAATATAATATTCGAACTTCATCAGAATGTAGGAAGTTAAAACAATGTTTTTCAGAAGAGCTTATCCTAATACATTCCTAGATAATATTATAGATGAAGTAAAAGGAAAGAGGCTTAGAGGTATATACATACCTATTGTGAATGATGGTATGGAGGAAATAACCTATGAGGTACCAATGAACACACATGGCAATCAGACACTAGAAGTGATGGAGGCTTCTTTAGATATTACCACAGTAAAAGATACTTCAGGATTTGGGCATAGTTTCATTCTCACATTTAATACTGACTATTATTACTTAAGAAACATTGTATGCAAAAATTGGAATATTCTTAAGGAAAGTAAGGAAATATTGGATAAAGTAGGGGAAACACCTAAATTTATTACAAGAAGAGATAAAAATTTCAAAGATTTATTTGAAAGCATAAAAAATAGTAATAATAATTGGAAGGGAATGCAACACTGTGGTTCTTGTTCATATTGTAAGTATATTTTAGTTGGTAATAGCCTATGTATTAACAACTTAGACTTGACAAGTAAAGGAAAATATAATTGTAATTCTAAAATGGTGGTTTACTTAGCTAAGTGTCAGTATTGCCCATGTTTTTATGTGGGCAAGACAACTCGTAGACTGAGAGAAAGAATATATGAACATGTATATAGCATAGGTAAACTTAAACAAGAAAATGCATTGGCTAAGCATATTTTGGAACATCCTAGTCATGGATTTAAATTCTGGATCTTGGATCAGTTGGTTTCAAATATGAGAGGAGGACCAATAGAGGTTGGAATTACTATGGTAGATCCGGTTATATACATATAATTTACTGGGTCTGAATGATACGTGTTCAATCATGCCTATATTAAAATTAAGAAGTCTTCGTAGATAGATAGAAGAATCTACACTCTGCAAGCTTTTACTGGATTTATTAATATGTTACTAATAATTTAGTGTTCGTTTTTTATTAACTGTATATAGACATTGTAACTCATTTTCAAATTCTATTGAATTTAAAATAGTTTTATAATTGCTGCTGCTCCTGGAATGGATTGGCTGGACTAGTCAGTTTTTTCTGTTAATAGTATGTGTTTGCACATCAGCTCACTGTCAAGTATTTTGGTAATAGCTGTGAATTAGATGTACTTTTATGTCTGTAAAAAACTTTTGATTGATTTGCAGTAATGTTGCAATGATATTTAGGTCTTTTAATATGAATAGTTTTTTAATATGAAGGATTTTAAATAAGAGGCATGTCGCTTTAAATTGTGAATGTCAGCTGATGCATCCGTATGCCTATTTAAATGGTATCAGTTTATTTTTCTTTTATCTGATGAAGTTCGAACATTATATTGGACGAAAAGCACTTCAGTGAATAAAGGAATTATCTTCTACTATGTTTGCTACACTTGTTTTTTGGTAATCTGATGCAGCTGTACCAGAGATTTGTCAATAGGGACATCCCTCATGGTCACCTAGTAAGGGATGCTGGATACGCACTGGAGCCATGGCTGATGCCACCCATCAGAAATGCACACACCTGAACAAGAACTCCATAATGAGGCACACGCACAGACCAGAATTATAGTAGAGCATGTGTTTGGGATGCTCAAGTCATGGATCCGGTGCCTGGACACATCCGGTGGAGCCTTGCAGTACTCACCAGCTACATGTACCCAAATTGTCATCGTATGTGCCATGCTACACAATATGATCCTGCGGAAACAGCTGCAGCAAGAACAGCACGGGGCAGGGCCTCACAGCCCCTCCACCATTGCCAAGGCCTGCACATGCATAGAGTGACTCAGAGGAGGAACAACCTGAGCCTGCCCTAGTAGGCAGAAGGAGGCATGTCCAGTATCCCCTGGCCTTGGCAAAGAGGCAATGCATATCACATACACTGACACAGAAGGGACCCAGGGAATAAAGCCTCTCTCTGACTCTCACATACAGAAAAAGGGGTGCCAAACATGACACTACCTGTGCTGAACCATGTGTAGGGACTGTACTATGTGCATCCAACATAGGCAGCCCTGTAGTACCACCCTCAATACTGGGACACCCACAAGGTAAGTGACTCACACATGCCAGTCGGGGGGGGGGGTCACATACCCAACAACAGTCACAGCCAGCAGGACAGGTGTAGACAAACACAAACAAATACTGTGCTATGGCCTCTGAATGAGGCCTATGGGTAACCTCCCCCAGGCCTACACAGACAGACTACAGCAGGTCAGGCAGTGGAAGGCTAGGAAGTCAGTAACTAATATGTAGGTCAATCAAAGCTAAGATCTGTAGTACATTGGTATGCCTCTAGTCAGCATGATAGGTTAGAATACAGAATGAAATGGAGTACCTGACATACCAGTACAGTCATAGCAAATGTGTACAAGTGTCAGGTGTGCCCCCATATGTAGTAATGTAATAACAGTCAGGTGCCCCCCCCCAATCCTGTGTAGAAATGTAGAAATAGTCAGGTGTGCCCCCCCATCCTAAGTAGACATGTAGTAACAGTCAGGTGTGCCCCCCAATCCTGTGTAGAAATGTAGAAGTAGTCAGGTGTGCCCCACCCCATCCTACGTAGAAATGTAGAAATAGTCAGGTGTGCCCCACCAATCCTGTGTAGAAATGTAGTAGCAGTCAGGTGTGCCCCCACAATCCTGTGTAGATATGTAGAAATAGTCATGTGTGCCCCCCCAATCCTGTGTAGGAATGCAGAAACAGTCAGGTGTGCTCCCCCCAACCCTACTTAATTATGTAGTAATGGTCTGGTGTGCCCCCCCAATGTGATGTACACACATCGTAACAGTCAGGTGTGCCCCCCCACAACCCAATGTAGAAATGTAGTAACATGTATGTGTAGATCTAGTACCAATGGAGCACAGATGCACAGAGGTGGCCAAGGTAGCAGGATAGGTTGTAGCATCTGCACAATATGCAGGTATGTGTGTGTGTTAGGTTGGTGTGTGTCCCATATCGTGTGAGAGTGGTCAGTATGTATGCATGTTGAGGTAAGCCTGGTGGCCATTTCCCACTACCGCTGATGAAAGGGACAAGTCCTCACAACTGCAGTGCCATACACAAGACCCATCAGTATAACACAAGCTAGCAGTAAGCCATTGCAAATGTATGGTGGTAATATGTGTCACCTTCTAAAAGATTGACATGGCATGGCTGTTGGTCTACATATACAAGCAGTACACAGGGGAAAGTACCCCAGACATACAGTATATATTGTGTCACTGTGAAATGAACACACCCTTGGAAAAGTACATACAGGTATGCATCACATTATTTGGTCCTGTAGTGAGGGATACTGGTGTTGTCTGCCCAAGTACTCGCAGATCACAAAGGATGTAGGAGCGATGTATTGGGAAACAGCAGATGTACCTGCACATGCAAGCATAACTGGAATGCCCAATGCATATCTGTGTGTCAGATGCAAGTAGTGTCCATAGCACACATGCACCCAGCTCATGCAAACACCACCCACAGGCACCTCTCTGGTCATATCCCTGATTTGGGGAATGGGTACAGTAAGACGCCACCTGTATATGGCAATAATGGAAGACTGCAGCATGCAGTGCAGGTGTCCCATGCAGGTGTGTCCCTAGCAGTAGGTAGCACTCTGCAAGCATCCAAACCACCTGAGCAAGACTGTTAGGAGGTATTTGCATGAACACCTATCACACCTACCCTGTCACCCCAGGCCTAGGGGAGTATACTGTATGGTGGTCTGGGACTGTAGGACTGACAGAATGCAATGACCTGCCACATCTGGCATGCAGCAACACCTAATGCTCCACAGGCCTCTGCCAAAGGCCTGTGTCTCACACGTACTGCCAATGCATGTCATGTCATGGACATCCAAATGCAAAAAGGGGTTGGGAGGGTGGCCTAATCATTAAGGTGTTTGCCTTACAAACACAAGGTGCAGTGTTTGAGTCTCACAAGGGATAATTGGATAAGCTTAAAATGGCTCGCAAGGGCAGTTAGCTTAGTAGGAATCTATGAATCTATGAATCTATGAAACATAACACACTCCACATAGGCCATATGCAAGGTCATGTGGACAAACCACAGTAACATGTCCACCATGTCCCACTGCATGAACTGTGAACCAACACTAACACGTACCTGTGATGGGGCGATACCCTTAGGGAAAGTATCAGAGAATGTATGCATAATGTAAGGAAGAGGTTAGAATAACAGATGGGGGTGGTGGGAGCATGGGCAGCAGGGAATGTGCAGGGTCCAACACCAAGCTGTGTGCACACACTATCCCTGGCTGCAAACACATACATGGGTGGCTACACACCTGCCCATACATCACAATAGGGTAAATGTCCTGACCCATGGCCCCTGCCTCTGACTGACCTGTGCAAATCTGTACAGCTGGGAGTCATTGCCACAGCAAGATAAGCCCATACTGTCATGCTGATGGGTGTACAAGTATGGGATCCTCTGCCAGTATTGTATCAAGGTGCTGAACTGGATACACAAACCCAGCACCAAGTGTCTGCAGCTCCCCCTCCAGAATGGCATAACTTACCATGAATACGTAGGTGTCTGCCCACAATACCGGACACAGCCATAGTCACCCTTGTCCCCCAAGACATCACTGTGAGCAAGAATGTTCACCTGACCGTACATGAGGACAGAAAACATCACTGTGTATAACAGTACACATCTGAATATCTCTGCTAACAGCAGTACCATGCAGCTGAAGCAGCACAGACACAATCACCTACAACACACACTATCCTCTGCACAGTTTGTCCCCATATTGCCAAATGATCGATGGATACCCTGCAGAAACAGTATGCTACCTGTAGGTATACAACACAAAGGTCTGCACTGCAGTACAAACTACCTGGACTCGATCCACACATTCAATGCAGACTGGCATACTGGGCATGCTCACACACTTAAACAAATGAAGGCCACATCTGCAAACACCAGTGGACAGACATATCTGGCAAACAAATTAAAGCCATGTCTGCAAACACCAGTGGACCAGACATGTCTGGTAGTTGCAGATGTTAGTGCAGACACTCCTCAGTATGCACCACTCATGCTTTGCACACACAGTGGATAGGAATGCAGACATATATCTAAGGACAACACACTATAATAAGCCAAAGGTAGACATACATAGATGTGTGGAAGAGGGTGAATATGACAAGGAGCCATCCAGGCCTGTCCCACCCAGCACACAACCAAATGGCCACAACCACATGAGGTTCAGATGCCACTCACTGTAGATACCAGCAACCGGTATCTGTCAGCATTACAGACTATATGGTGCAAGTGCTAGCTATGCAACATGATTGTACAAGGAAGTAATCATATAGCAGCTGTATGCATGTACCTGTGAAATATGACCCTGTGTCTGCCCGCATGTGGTGTGTCAACCTCTAGATGAATGGGTTATGGCCCATGCATACACACTGCCCTCCCCATAGCCCTACTATGACAAGCCTGCTGAGGTCATTCACTGTGAAATACGACTTTGGGACAGTTGTAGCCCAGTAATCTTTGTGGCGCATCCTATAACTGCGTACTGCTGTAGTGTGATAAACTAGTTAGGTAGGAGTTCCAATCCCAGACATGGGAACTGTGTGTGTGTGTGTGTGTGTGTGTGTGTGTGTGTGTGTGTGTGTGTGTGTGTCTGTGTAGAGAGCAATAATGCTTTTTAGGGTAGTCACACTCCCTACAATTCAAATGCTCTACTTTGGTAAGGCTGCTGATGTCATCCACCTAGAAATACACCTCTGGAAAGGGTGTAGCCCAGTAATCTCCATAGCGCATACCATAACTGTGTACTGCTGTAGTGTGATAAAATAGTTTGGTAGGAGTTCTAATCCCAGACTTGGCAAGTGTGCGTGTGTGTGTCTTTCCCTGTCTGTGTAGAAAGCAATTCATTTTAGGCTACTCACACTCCCTACAATTCGAATGCCCTACTTTTTCAAGGCTGCTGATGTCATCCACCTAGAAATACACCTCTGGGAAGGTTGTCGCCTATTAATCTCCGGAGCTCATCCCATAACTGCATATTGCTGTAGTGTGATAAAATAGGTAGGAGTTCTAATCCCAGACTTCGCAAGTGTGTGTGCATCTGTCCCTGTCAGTGTAAAAAGCAATTCCTTTTAGGCTACTCACACTCCCTACAATTTGAATGCCCTACTTTGTCACGGCTGCTGATATCATCCACCTGGAAATACACCTCTGGGAAGGCTGTAGCCCAGTAATCTCAGTAGCATGTTCCATAACTGCATACAGCTGTAGTGTGATAAAATAGTTAGGTAGGAGTTCTAATCCCCTACTTGGCAATCGTGTGTGTGTGTGTGTGTGTGTGTGTGTGTGTGTGTGTGTGTGTGTGTGTGTGTGTGTGTGTAGAGAGAGAGAGAGAGCAATGCATAGAGAGAGAGCAATGCATTTTAGGCTAGTCACACTCAGTACAATTCGAATGCCCTACTTTGGCAATCCTGCTGATGTCATTCACTGTGAAATACACCTTTGGGAAAGGGGCACTCCAGCAATTCCCATGGTGCGTCCTATAACAGCATCATGCTGTAGTGTGATATAGAACTTTGGTAGGGGTTCTATTACCACACATGGCAGTTGTGGATGTTTTCTGTGTGTTTCTATGTCTGTGTAGGGATCAACACATTTTAGGCTAGTCACACTGGGTACAATTCAAATGCCCTACTTTGGCAATCCTGCTGATGTAATTCACTGTGAAATACATCTTTGGGGAAGGAGTACTCCAGTAATCTCTGTGGCACGTCCTGTAACAGCGTAGTGCTGTAGTGTAATATACTAGTTAGGTAGGAGTTCTAATCCCAGACATGACAGATGTGTGCGTGTTTGTGTGTGTGTGTGTGTGTGTGTGTGTGTGTGTGTGTGTGTGTGTGTCTGTGTTTACCAACTGATACTGTAAGGAACCCGCAAGTACGGCTAGTGCAACTTCCCAAAATCCTGAATACCACGTTGCGGGTAAGTGAACATATGAGTGATATCAGGAACTGCAAACAAGTTAGTGCATTGTATAAACATATATGCAAACACAAGACTGGCTCATTTAGATTTACAGTTATTGACTGCATCTTACACAAAACACAGGACAAGGCAGGAATGCATGAGATACTAAATGTGAAAGAAAAGAAATGGATAGTCAAGCTTGGTGGATTATTTCCACCTGGTCTGAATGATTATTTTTAAAACCCTGTTCAATTTGACAATTTGACAATTGTTTAATTGATAATTGATTTTCATATATATATATATATATATATATATATATATATAGCTTTGTTGGAGGGAATTTTTGTCATTTGTTTTTTGCTCACTGGGGAAGGCAGCATTGTTGAAACTGGTCTGATGTATTTGTTGGTTAGATGTATTTTTTAATACACCATGTATTATTTATAATATATTTTTCCACACCGAATTGTGCTGGCTCTGTTTATTTGACTTGTGTCTGTTTGTCATTTGTATCCTGTCTGGAGGTAGTTGTGAGTGTGTAACAACTAGACTTAATGTGGAGTGGATTTTGCAAATGTCTTATATGGTGGGCCAAGTATATATCACAATGTCCACCATACAGGGATAAATAAATGTGAAATAGCCGAGAGGCTGGGGTGCAAATCCACACTCCTAAATGCGACATCAATGCCAGCTGAACAATGTCAGCAACCCTTGTATTACCCAGGAACACTCTCAATCCATGTCTCATACACACACACTTGCCTAGGCAACAGCCGCTATGTTGGTAGTACCCTGCATATTGCCCACTGATAGTATCCATGGTGTGATTGCAGTGGGCTACAGAGGGCATGGTACCCTGTCCATCAGTCCAATAGGCATGTACATGCTGACAGTGTACTTGCCCCATGTTTCCCACTGGACACGTGCAACACCTATGGTGCCATCAAATGTGACCCACAAAGGACATACCATGCCTGAAACACAAGCCCTGTATGGACAGATGCCACTGACACCAGGGAATACTGGTATCATGCTATCAATGCAGGTGCATGGTCAACCTGCTGTCCATTAACAGTTCCTGCCACATGAGGCCAGGGCTGACACATCTGATGATAACAATCTGTGTACACTACATGGGCCAGACACCCCAGGTACGGTTCCACATGTACATGCATGTGGAAGGTGTGCACATCCCAGACACTGTCCATATCATGGACTAAGGAACACACATGGCTAGCAATGCACAGCACAGACCACACACAATAGTCACCCAGGTGACTGGATGGTGAATACAATATCCACCTGTGTGGGCATCTCCAACACTATAACCCTGAGCCACATTGCAGACCATTGTCATGTGGCCTGATGCCAAGGTATACTCATCACCTAGCCTTGTATAGCTGTCTGGCACCACCGGCCACAACCCACCTGTGAAACAGTGCACCCATGCATGTCAGTACTGGCACTCATGTCTGTGTGTATGGTTTATGATGCGTATGACCACATTCACAATCACTACAACCCCCATTAGCATACTGAAGTATGCTGTCTGATGTCAGACACCTCCACATACCCTTTGCACATATAACCTCCATATGACCCCTGTGGTGCATGTGATACATGCACAGTACTGTGTTGTGGCAATCCCACTAGTGATAAGTTGTATTCCAAGCCCTGCCAAGTGTGTCAATGTATGTATGTCCCTATGTGAGTGTGGCTGTGTTGATGCTGACACCTGTTCATGCGGACAGGCACATGTACTACACCTACCTCATAGCTACCATATCCCTGTTGCAGATGTCACTCACCATCACATATACGTTCTGAGGGCTCCCTGACATTAAACCTATGTGGCACATCCAATAACTGCATGGACATGTGATAGCACTGCATAGTCATCAGGGGTTTGATACCCTGCACTGGTAGGTGTGTGACACACACATGATTAAGTTTTACTCTCCTACCCCTCCTTGACTTTTCTGTGCCCCTGTCTGCCTCTCTCACATCCTCTCTGGTGGATGTGGAGACGTACACCTACATTGCTTAGGCAGCAGCATGTGTATGTTAAGTGATGCTCAAGATCAGCTGATGGCCTCTGCATGAATTGCAGCCCTCCTCTAGCTGATTGCATGTGGAACAGCTGTGGTAACATTCCCATAGCCAATTGCATGGAAACACACACCAATATCTAGGAACATCATGTTGGTGTTAGGCCTTTCATTCACTGTGAGCAGGAACTCAAACTGTTGTTTGGCAAACAGCATCTCAGATGGACTGGGGATTTACCTTTAACAACATACACTGTAGAAACAGGCCAACACACATAAGGGGGGTGTGCCTGACCTGACTACAGACTGTAAGTGCTGCTATACTGCATTTGGAATAATGTTGGATTAACAGGGTGTGTGTGGATTTGGCTGTCCTACATGTTTTCATATTTGCCATGTCAGTGCTATGTTTATGAGGGAACAACCATCTGTAGGGTCATCTGCAGACTGGCCAGTGTGTGGTGCCTTTTGTTTCAGGTGTTACCCATAGAGCACCTATCTGTGAACTGCAGAAGGTAGTGTGAGGATTGCAGTCTGTAGATGGTGACAGCCATGAGAGTTACTGACTTCATATCCCTCATAGGACATATGTTGCAACAAACCCTGTTGCAACAGTAAATGCATGAGGTTATCACAGCAACATGTCAATATTGGCCCTGTGTATGTGCCTCCAGACACAACCCTGTTAACCTTTGTACATATGTCATGCAGTAAGGGGTGCATATGTGCTGTACACAATAATTAGTGACATCATATCTGATAACAATCCAGTAAGATATCAGACTGCTTCATATGTTATGTATAGTAGGGGTTATATTTGATGACATAACCTGGACATTCTGTGGTTGTGTGTACAGTACTGAGGTCTGTGTACTTATGGTGATTGTCGGCAGTGTGTGTATTGTTATTATGTACCTTGGCCTGTATACAGACTGTGGTAGATGTCATTGTTCTTGGTCCTGTTCTATCTGATGTTACATGCTGTTTGGCTGACATGTTTGTAGGGCCATACACGCACATGTCCCATACCACAGACACACTGTGTAGCGGCCCAGTATATGTAAGGTTATTGTGTGAGTGGCACATAAGAGGTTGGTGTTGAACAGATAGTCCATATACTGTAATAATATGCTAGCATAGCATATGTGGCTATGGCTGTGTTCACATTGGTTGTGGTTATGCACTTTCACACAGGTGTATGTTACTCTGTGCTGTGGCATGCCTGTAGAGCCTGCTATATATGCAGGTACATGTGCATTCCCCCATAGGAAATGTAGGCCAGTGTTGGGCCAGTCTGCCTGTAGCCTGCACAGTGCTTTGTTATATGATTAGCAGCTTAGTGTACTCACCCAGTGAGATGTAATGTCCAGATACTTGCCAGATGTAATGCTGCCGGGCCACCATAACAGTCATGTATGTCAGACAGAGCAGTGGGATGCTGTACAAATGTATATCAATATCTAGTGGGTAGTATGTGGCCATGGCACCTCTGTACCAGTGGTTATCATGTGGCAGGACAGGCAGGGATGTGTGAATGCATAACCTATGCTAGCACATGTATACCAGTAGTTATGTGTTATACCCATCTACCTGGCTGTTAGCATCCACATTGTCAGGATTGGTCCACATGTCTTGCACTAAGGGGTTATGTGTATAGCTCTGGACTGTCCAGAGTGTATCAGACTATCCACATATATTGGCCATTATCTCTGCTGTAGTCCACATGAGCATTAGGTGCTAGCAGTGGTACTGTACTATGATGTCCTTAGGATGTCTGTCAGTAGCCAATGGCGTTCATGTTAAAAGCAGATGTGACCTCCCACACACACCATGTCTGTGAAGACACTCCCTATTACAGTAGCAATAGTCTGCAAATATACCTGCTATACATACCTGACATCCCCTTACACTACGAAATTGGGAGTATAAGGGCTGAGGTTCATAGGTTCATAGGTTCATAGGTTTATACTAGGCTATCTGCCCTAAGGCATTTATAAGCCTAGCCCAAATTTTTGTGGCTTACGCCACCCCTTATATGAAAAAATACTGTGCCCATTAGTTTGTTGTGCCTCTGTCCAGCAGTGACACAGAGATGATTCCCGGGGTAAACCTACAATCTCCCATCCACAGGTCTAGATTTCTCTTGAACAGAGTCAGCGAGGTGCTCTGCCTCACATGGACTGGGATTTTATTCCACAGCATAGGGAGTCCCTGAGTGATAAATCTATCCCTCCAGCACGTCCTATATATATTCGTGCTAAGGTTTAAGTCGCTTGCTCTAGTGGTTTTGGTGGATTTGGATTTTTTGAGGTGGAGCATGTCCATTAATTCCGGGTTGGACATGGCCTTGTATGTCAGGCACATGTCACCTCTGAGCAGACGGTATGCGACTGAATAGAGCTGGAGTTTCTTCAATCTGACAGCATATGACAGATTTTGGAGTCCCTTTATCCTTTTGGTGAGGAACTTTTGGGGTCTCTCCATTGCTGCAGATGTCGGGTGAGATACATCCCGAATGGGGCATTGTACTCGATCATTGGTCTGATAAGTGAAGAGTACAGGTGAACAATGACCTCACTAGAGCTGGATGTGAATCCCTTCATGATCAGGTGGGCAATGTAGAAGGTCTTTCTAACCACTTTAGCAACGTGAGTGTCAAAGAAAGGCCACTGTCAACCTGGGTCCCCAGGTCCCTGATAACCTCTTCTGTGCTTAGTGGATTGCCACCTATATGGTAGCTTGGGGTTACCTTGTTTTTCCTGAAGGGTATGACTATACATTTTTTGGCGTTTAACTTCAGGCCATGGCTCTGGCACCAGCTATCTGTTTCCATGAGTCCCTTCTGAAGGATATCCGTGTCCGATGCACTTTCCACTATGGCGCCCAGTTTGCAGTCGTCTGCAAACTTTGTCAGCCAAAGTCCTCCCATGTTGGCCTGTACTTCTGAGAAGTAGATGCCAAACAATAGGGGGCCAAGGACCGTGCCCTATGGGACACCACTTGTGACCGGCTTGGAGTCTGACATAGCGCCAGCAACTCTAACCCTGTGGGTTCTGTCCTTAAGCCAATTTGCAACCCATCTTGTGACATATGGGTTTACATTTAAGCTGGTAAGTTTTTCTATAATACCCGAGTGGGGTATTGTGTTGAAATCCTTTGCAAGGTCAAGGTAGGCTGTATGGACTGCCTTTCCCTCATCAATGGCCTTGGTGACCGTTTCGAAGAAGTCGACCAAGTTCAAAAGGCATGATCTTCCCTTGACAAAGCCAAACTGGGTCGGGTCCAATGTCTGCAAGTCCCCTATATCTTTGTTTATGAGCTCCATTATGATCCTCTCCATAGCTTTGCAGACTAGACTTGTTAAGCTTATGGGGCGGTAATTACCAGGGTCTGTAGAGGTGCCGCCTTTGTGGAGTGGGACCACAGTTGCCGTATGCCACTCCTTGGGCACGTATCCTGTGGTAAGGCTGAGATTAAACAGCTGCCTTATGTGCGGGTTTAATTCCTCATTTAGCTCGTGTAGCACACAGCGGGGACACCATCCGGTCCCATTGATGCTGTGTTTTTACCTTTACAGAGCAGCTTTCACCTGCGCATTTGAGATGTCGGGAGGCTACACTTTCGGCTGGGATAGTTATCTCTCCTTTAGGGGAGAGGGTGAAGTTTGCACTGAACCTGTCTGCCAGTATGTTGGCAATGTCTGTGGGTTCAGTGATTTTTGTATCATTTTGGACTAATTCTGAGCATATCTGGGAGTTTCCACCCAGGTTCCTAACATAGCTGAAAAAGGCCTTATGATTGTCCTTTGAATCCATGGCAATTTTTCTCTCAAAATTGGCCTTAGTTGATTTTATGAGTGCTCGTATTTTTTACTAATAATGATCAGGGGTGACTTCCCTTTTATGGATTTTGTTCTATCATGTAATAGCTTTCTCCTCTTATTGTAAAGTTTGTTAATGGCTGGGGTCCACCAGACTGGACGTTTGCCCTTTGTGGAAAGAGTCTTGGTTTTATTTGGGATTGCCTGATCCATGCAGTCCTGGAGGTGTTCATAGAAGGCATTTGTAAGGGCTTCCACAGCTTGGGTTGTGGTTTCCACTGGCTCAGGGGCCTTGAAGGATACCACACCAGTCTTGAGTAGTGTGAAGTTTGCTTTAGAAGTTCTTCACTATGGTCTTTTTTGTTTGGGGTGGGGGCGGGATGTGGATTTCCAGTGAGATTAGTTTATGATCAGATCTCACCAATGAGGGATATACTTCCTGTGTGGAGCATTTTGTCCCCATGTTTGTGACAATGAGATCTAGTATATTTTCTCCTCTCGTGGGAACAGTGACTAGCTGTTCCATGGCATTTGAATTTATGAACTCCAGGAACCGTTGGGCTAGAAAGTTAGGGCTTGAGTAATGTTCCTAGTCTATATTCGGGTAGTTGAAGTCACCCAATATGATGGTGTTTGGAGATACATTTATACCCTCCAGTGTCTTCAGGAAGGCTGTGTGGGGTTCCTGAGTTTGAGAGGGTGGCCTGTAGCATGCTACAATTTGTAGAGCAGTTTTGCCTATGGTTAGTTGCACCTGGATGGTTTCGAAGCTTAGTGCGTTGCCACCAACCTGGAGGTGTGGGTATCCTTTATGAATATGGATACACCCCTCCTTTTGTGGTGTGGTCGGGTTTTGGGGCGGGCATGATATGAGGTAAAACCTAATAGTGCGGGTGCTCTCAGGAGCCTTGAACCAGGTTTCAGTTACAGCACAGACATCGATGTTCTCCATACTGAGAAGGGCCTCGAGTGCATGCATTTTGAGATTTAGACTTCTGGCATTGAGCAGCATTACCCTCAGTTTCATCCCATTTTTGTTTTCTAGGGTGGTAGGTTTAGAATTTGAGCCTTGCCTAAAAAAGGCACTATGGGGGTGGCAAGAGCCTTAGCCAATATCCGGAATCCCAGGGGTGACAGGTGCAAGCCGTCCCTTGCGAAGCAGCGTGGCTTGTCAAGCATGTCATCCCAGGCAGACAGACACTGGATCCCCTTTGAATGACACCAGACATTAAGCCAATTGTTAAAGCTGATCATCTTGTCTCTATATTGTGGCATCATTCTTGGTGAAGGAAGGATACTGCTCAGGGTTAGGGTCATACCTGCCTGGGCTACATGTTCAGGACCTATGGTGAAGATATATGTACATATAATTAACCAGATATCTATATAGACATACACATATACATATCGACATACAAAGATGAATATGTATATATACATAGCTATACAAATAAACACCCAGATATATACATATACAGAGCAATATTACTACACATATACAGATGGAGATACATATACATATGGATATCTATATATCTATATATATATATATATATATATATATATATATATATATATATATATATATATATATATATATTGACAGTAGTAGGTATATCAGAATAGATATGTATGCACATATAGTTATTGATATCTACATATATACCAACATAACTAGGCATATCTATTCACATCGGATGTGCATACATATATATCTATATATACATATATCTATATATACAGATACGTGTATATATATATATATATATATATATATATATATATATATATATATATAGGAGCACTACAAAATTTTGAAAGCCCAAAATCCTGAAGACCATCAGGGGTGAGCTGCTTTAAGGTATATGGATGTACATTACCATACAATCCACCTTGGTTAAATGCAGGCCTACTGCCACCTGCCATACAGACTGTTCTGTTTGTCAGTGTGCTTGTGATGGTGTCAGTTGTACCTTGTTATGTAACAGTTACATCCCATTGTGTCAACTGAGGTCTTTACCCCTTAGGGGTTGTCTACAGAGGGTAGATAGAGGGTGCTGAACTATACATCTGCATTACTTACTGTTGATTGTTTGGTATCCTGTGGCTCAGTCTATCTTTACTATTGTACTTCTTGATGGCCTTGGCCTGGACAGCAAAATTTGTTAACTTTTCCAGACTACTGTATTAGTATAACTGTTTCAGAGTTGCATTACTCAGTTTATATGGATGTCCGTGTCTAAACAGCCATACCACATGGCATATACAACTGTAATAGTACACAAATAAAGCTTTCCCATTTATGCAAACCTGTGTATTATGTTATATCCTTTGATTTCTCTGTGGGTATATGTTGCAGGCAATGATTGTCATTTGTATGGGTGGCTCATACAGACTCTAGTTGGTAAGCTGGTAACTGTAGGAACAGTGGCTGTTCCATATTGTGTGCACATGCTACATATGTATCTTACTATACATATCTCTGCATGTGTATGTGTAGTTACATATAAATGTGTATATATATATATATATATATATATATATATATATATATATATATATATATATATATATATATATATATATATATATATATATATACATATATATATATATATATATATATATATATATATATGTATATCTGTATCTGCATATATGTGCCTGTGTATATGTATCCTAGGGATGACCATGTTGTGTCAGGTCCTGGTTATGGGATCTGCAACACTTGTTAGTGTATTGCAGGGCAGACGTGTTTGGCTGTGAGGGGGTATACCTATTCGTACAAGATGTATATTGTTTGGGGCCTCTCAACCCCATTAACGTTGCATGTAGATATATATGTTTTTGTTATTTTCCCATTGTTATCTACAGATGTATGTCTGTATATACCTATATATATATATATATATATATATATATATATATATATATATATATATCTGCTTACATACATAAATATAACTATGTCCAAAAATACCTACACATTGGGGGGTGTGGGGGGGCATATCTCCCCACATATTATAAACATTTTAAACTATACACAGTGATACTTACAAGAGCAATAATTAACTGTTTCCAAAATAGAATATATTACCAAGATATGTGGGGGGCATCACCCCCACACCCCCCAATGTAGGGGGCTGTGCCCCCCACACCCCCCTTACTTTATATACTAACTCCAGAGTCACACTACAGTGGGGAAAAGGCCATTTATGACTTTCAATTAAATGAGTTTCAGTCAAGTGAACTTTCAGTGAAGTGGTCCTAGTAATTTCATTTTCTATCAAGTGAGTTTTCAATCAACCGTAGTAGACCCATATATATATATATATATATATATATATATATATATATATATATATATATGTTTTATCTATTTAGATATTAATATATATATATATATACACACACATACATCTACATGTTGAAATACATTTCCTGTACTGTTGAATTACTGGGCTGGATGATATGTTTGTGAAAACATCAGGGTTATGTATATCTGACATGGCTTAGTGTAAATCACTTTGGCTATGGTGTGCAGGGTCCTGGAAAAGGCTGTTTATTTTGTTGCTGGGCAGAACAAGGGCCATTGGATACAGAGTGATTAAGGCACTTTTGAGCAGTTGTAAGTGGGTTTGCGTGGAGGGAAGTACTGCTACCTTCCGGTTACAGTTTCTTATACTCAGCTTCTAAATTGCTTAACTAGTGTAGGCATTGCTTATCCCTGTACAAACAGGCTGAAACCCACTTACTGCTACTTAAAAGTGCTTACTCCCACTTACCCTAGCGCTAATTTCTTTAAAAGAAAAGAAAAAAAGGGTTAATAGGAAAGTGGTGAAAAAGGAGCACAAAGTGGGAAAGACATTTGGGGAAATAGCTAGGGATGTGCAGCAAGGGCATGGGAAAGGTCCATAGCTGCCCATTTCTTCTACAGCAGCAGCTGTGCATACACACTGAATTTCGAGGTAGATTTGGACGCTCAAACCCCTGGGAGGGGGTGAGGACAACAATAATAAGTTGTGATGCCAATTAGACCAGATTACATGTGCCCAGTGGACACATGTGTGAAATGGACAAGCTATGCATGGGGCAAGATTTTTTTTTTTTTGGGAACAGATTGCACCTTTTTTTTTCAGGTGAGAGTGGGATGTTGGGGTGGGGTAGTAGGTATATTTGGGGAGGTAGGTTGGGTAGGTTAACAGATGAGACAAACAAGATGCATACAGGGCTGGTATATGAAATATGTGGGGGGTAAACACCTTGATGGGGAGGGTTGTTGGGAAATCGGAAGCCCATGAGGTGGGACTGAGGTCCCCACCCATGGGCAGTCACCACTGAATCTTCACAGCCCCGATGGTGGCTGTGCTGGGGGCTGAGTCGCAGAGCCAGACTGATGCTCTAGTTGCAACACATGGCCCTCGAGCTGGTGTAGAAGATCACCAAGCTGCTGGTTGAGCTCTCTACTCACCATGACCCCTACCTGGCGATGGGTGACAGGTTCCTTTCCACGTCCACTCCCGGGATGGTGAACCCCATCCTCTGAGGCAGTTCCATCCGAAGGTGGTGCAGGACCAACAGACAGGTAGGTCCAGGGTTGAGCCCCAGACATGTTGGTGCCTGGTGCCATGGCCAGCTGAGGTGGGACAGGTGGGTTCTTTGGGACCGGCCTTCCCAAACGTGCTATAGTGTTTAGATTTCATCATCATATGTGGGTTAGTAATAGTCAACACATTCCAGGGTTAGGTATAACAGCATGCATAGATATTCCCATTAACCCAGACACCAGATACGGAACAGTTACATAGCAAACAGAACACATGCATATATGGGACCACAGTGGTAATAAGAACAGCATGCAAGTACATTGATGGCACCATGCCACCAATGTTGGAATAATTCTAGCACATGCATGAGAACAATTAAAATATTTAACAAACAATTGGACATTATCAAAACATAGGTGTCATTACATACCAGTTGGGGTGGGTATGGTGATTATTGTTGGAGATGTGGTTGGTGGGGGGGGAGATGTCAATTAACAACTAGTATATTCCTGTAGTCCACATTGCTTTCCTAATCAGTGCTGTTATCTTTACCTTACAAGTCTTACTACACTACCCTATAGCCTTAGTTTGGGCAATGATATGACTGTTGTCATCGTTATACATGAACTGGTTTTACCTGCAGTATACACCTCTTACCTGGTATACCTGTGGAGGAAATGTTTGTTAATACTAACTGTTTCTACACATACTCCCAGATTCCAGGTTGATGTTGTGCACATAGCTATCCAACTCTTTCTGCTCAGACTCTGGCCATGTGTTGACCACATGCAGGTGTGTCGGGACATATCTAGAATATTTCCCTATTCAACTTTTAGTGACCTGACACACACATATACATGCTTTCCTACACAGTTATATTATGTAGGACAGTGTGGGTGCCAGTGATTAGTGATCCCTACAGTACCAGAGTGAACAGTGCCAGTACAGGTTATAATGGTCTTTATTTCTCAGCACAGTGTTCTTATCTGGTGTACCTGTGAGAGCAATGTTTGTTAGCACTACCTGACTGTTGCCACACAAACTTCCAGATTACACATTAGTATTATGCACATACATCTCGCTCTGTTACTGTATGCACTCTGGTCACAGCTTGACAACATGGGGGTGTAGATAGGACATACTTGGCTTATTACTCTCCTAACAGTTTCAGGGGTTGCTACAGTGACAAGTTTGTTCTCATAGATGTTTGACAATCACTTGCATTCCCTGTTGCTGGCTAAACATCTGGGATCATCCCACAGACTTTCCAGGGGGACAGGCAGCAGATATGGGCCCATATACTGGACATTTTGGCCTCTTTTGTACAGCTGTGTGGTATGATTCTGTATGCAGCCTACTTCCACCCCCAGGATTCAGACCATGGCTGTGTCTGTTACAACTTAAACACTGTCCATCACAATTGCATATGCTATATAGATATTGCTGTATATCTCCTATCTGCTTTCTGTCTTAATTAATCCCCTGTGCTTTTGCATTCTGACCTTGTATTACAACACTCTTATACAGATTTCCTAGACAGTTATATTTTGTAGAACAGTGTGCGTGACGGTGATGTGTAATACCTCATTATTCAGAGCAACTGCATCAGTCACATTTCCATACAATACCAATGTAAATAGTACCAGTACTGGGTACCAATCTTGTATTTCTGGGCACAGTGTTGGTATCTGACAGACATGTGGGAGGAATGTTTATTAGCACTACCTGAATGTTCCCACACACAGTAGCAGATTCCACATTACTAGCCTGCACATACATCTCACTCTGTTACTGTACACACTCTGACCACAGCTTTACAAGTTGGGGTGTAAATGGGACATACATGGCTTCTTAGTCTCATAAGGTATTGGGGAGATGATAGTGTGCCAGCTTTGTTCTCATAGATGTGTGTCAATCAGTTGTATTTCCTGTTTGCTGCCTATACTTCTGGGATCATCACCCTGATTTCCCATGGGGACAGGTTGATAGACAACAGATACAGACCTCTTTACTGGACATTCTGGACATATCTGTGCAGTTGTGGGTTATGATTCTGTATGTAGAGTACCACCACTGGCAGGATTCGAGCCATGGTTGTGTGTGCTAAAAAAAAACAACAGTTCACATCTCAGTTACATGTGCTATTTGGGTTTTGTTGTCTACATTTTCTCTGTTTTCTGTCTATGTGTCTCTCAGTTGTACTAAATGGCCTCTGGGGATTACACCTGTTATATACAGGCATTCCTACACATTCAATTTATGGTGCACAGTGTGGGTAACAGTACTTAATACAACAGTACTATTACATGATTGTGAATCTACGTTACCATATGATACCAGAGTATAAACATGCAATCCAGTAGTTAGACCTTTATTGTCAGGCTATTACACTTTTATTTACATACAAATTATATAAGACTCTTCCTGCCATATTCTCTAGTGTATGCAGTACTTGCCTTGCACAATACAGGTTTTATACAGGATATTAATTTACTGCTACTTTTATTTTTATTTCCTATGACAGTAAATGCATGATGTTTACTGACCTGCCTCATATCGCAACCTCGCCAGGTGACTAACGTGGGCTTCCTGATTTGCGGCCCACTCCACTGCAGCTGTGGGGGACATAAGAGGAATACTTAGCCATACCTATCCATGATATACCTGAGCTGGCAATTATTACACACATAGTGGGGTGATACTTACACACACATGGAACATCCCTTGCTGCTCTAGCCTCTTGGGTCCACTGCTCCAAGAGGTCCCCCTTATGCCACTTCAGGTCGGCATAGTGATGCCTGACCTGCTCATCAGTTTGGGGTGTGCCAGTGGCACTGGTGAGGTCACAGGCGAGATGGTCCCAGGCCTCCTCCTTATATTGGGAGCCCTGTTACTGACCCTGCAGCAGTCTCTGCTCATGGTCTATGACAAGGAGTCCTGTCATGACTCTGGACTCCTGGATGCACCTGCACTGCGCCCGAAAGCACAAACCTTCTCCACTTCCTGACATGGTGCCTGCAAGGGGAAGCTACAACTAGTTATGAGATGTATTCCCGCCTCTTGGGTTTAAGTAGGGCCGATTTCCTGCACGTTTCCATGATTGGCCAGTTTTGAAAAGGCTAGGCTATGGGCAAATCTGCTTACCTAGGGTTGGCATTGTTTAAAGGGGTATAATACTGGGCACAGTGAATTAGTTAACCTACACATTGCTTACACCTCCTAAGCTGGCCTGTACAATGCTTAGTGTTGCTTACATTAGACTTTGCATTATAATTCCTTTTTGGCATTGATTTACTATTCATTACATCTTATACGTATGCCTGGTATCCATGATTCATGTGTACATACACTGTATGGTGTCCTTGTGTTTTATTGGGGAATTCAACACTCTATTACAATTACATCTGACTTCTGGGATTACTGCTGTACTCCAGTTCACATATTTATGTTATGTAGTGGGTTAAGGCACATATGTCTGTATACTGATTCCTTTCACAGGTTGTTTGTTTTTACTATGGTGAAGACTTGTCTGTGGATACCTTATTTGTCTGTACTTCTGTGATGGCTTGGTGGTTAACTACTGTGACTATGGTATATAGGGTCCTGGGTTCAAGACCTCAATGTCTGTTTATTTTGTTGATAGGCAGAACAAGGGCCATTGGATACAGAGTGATTAAGGCATTTTTGAGCATTTGTAAGTGGGTTTGTGCGGGTTTGAGCAACGGTAAGCACTGTTAACCTCCTGTTACATCTGCTTACAGAGAATTAGCTTCAGAATTACTTAACCTGTGTGCACATTGCTTACCCTCGCAAAAATGGGCTTAAGCTCACTTACTAGTGCTTAAATATGCTTACTACTGCTTATTGGTGCTTAAACCTGCTTACTAATGCTTTAGTCACTATGATACTAACATCTCACATGTGCATTTACTGCAGTACTCCAGTTCATAAATATATGTCATTTAGTGGGTTATGCAACATAAATATTAGTCATAGCATGCTTTGCCATGGAAAATGGAATGTACTGCAGTGGGACTCGAACCGGGAATGCCTGCTTGTAAGGTGAATGCTGTGCCTACTACACTATTGCTATGCTGCTTCATTTGCATATATCTTCCTTGTTATCCTCCTCAGCCATTTAAGCTGCATTAACTGTAGCTAAGTGATGGGCACACCTGTGCACCTACTGTTAGCTTTAATCAGATTTAAAAAGAAATAAAGGATTTGTTAATTTTATTTTTGTATACTTTTACTGTTGTACACAAGGAGGATATGAGGACACCAATGAGCGGTCTCACTCATTTCTTACCCCTTTCTGCTATTCTTCATTGCTGGGGTGTGTATATTCCGAGAGCTCTACTCTCAGACACACCCCCTGCACTCTTACACGCTCCATGCCTCATTACTATGCATGGTGCGCTGCCTTCCTGCTCCTAAATGTCCACCTCCGTGCAGGACTACGCTAGTTCTGCATGAGGGAATAGTAAATCCAGAGGTGTGTGTTGGTTTTGCATTAAATAATAGTTATCTTTTTTCATTACGTTGGTGGATGAATGTGTTTTATTATAGCAACTGGAGAAGTCTATCTTGGCTTCACATGCAACCTTTTGAATTTATTGTTGTTTTGTAAATTTGTGGTTTGCATCAGGTTACTGCTGTCATTTTCATTGATTTTGGTTTGAGCTCATCTAATCCTATGACTTCCAAAACCTGAAGGTTTTACTGAAGTCTATCTACTTCTGACTTATACCTTCAAATAGCAGTTGTGTAATGTCACAGTCAAAACATTTCAGGCTTGAGCTTCTGTCTCGGAATTGTAGTCCATTGTCCATACTTGAAAACCAAAGAAAACACTGTTGGACAAAAGGTTGCTCTCCCTCTTCTTAAAAGATTACCAGGTTCTATATTTCATGTTTAGCTTTAATTCTGAATGCAGATTTTTCTGTTTCCACAGTTGCACAAATCTGGAGGAAAGGAGGAACACATATATACTACAGAATGCATTTTGCATTATATTGCCAACTAGTACCACATACTTTAAGTATTGACAACTATAATGTGTATTTTCTTGTCAATTGTGTGTTCCTGTAAACTTTTTCCCCTATATGTCTCAGTTCATAGCAAAAATGATTCTTGCAGTAGTTACTCAATTAACAAAGTATAAAAAAAATAAAACAGTAATGTATATTTTTACATGGAGTAACATTTTCAAGGAGCATACAGCTTTAGGACACTGCAAATTGCATGCATTTGAAATATCCGTTTTACTTTTTAACATTTGTGCAGCATTTCCACTGGAAACAATTACATATGTACATTTCACATTTGCTATATCATATACAATTCACTGCTAAAAAGCTGCTGCAAACTCTGTGCCATACGTGATAATTTAATAAAGATGTTTATTGAAAAAAAAAAAATCTGCTGCAAGATTTAATGAAAGCAAGACATGTTTCTATGCAAACATCATTATGGACAAGGTCTCCTGAAAGAAAATTACAAGCTTTGCTCAATCTGTCAACTTATCTCTCTTTTTAGACTCAACCACATTTTCTTGTGCCTCTACCAAGTAATGAAGTTTGAATATTGTGGATGCTTTTAAGTTACTTAGTCCCTTGTGTTGGCAGACCATCTTCATTTGCATTACTGACACCACTCTGGCCCTAAATTGCAATAGTGTAAGAATACAATCCTAAACTCCACCTAAGAATTTTTCTGTTGTACTCACTAGTTCTGTTCAGACAGTTTTAGTCACTATGATCTGTACACAGTGTGAATTACCTATCATATAGGCAGTTTCAAATCTTCTGAAGGACCCACACTGTTAGCAAACATTCTGTCTCTACCCTTGCATGCAGTTCGTACTTTGGCTGAATTCAACAATTAGCATATGCAACCTGATTCTTCTCTCCCTTTGAAGGAATCTGGATTACATACAGATCTGAGTCTGTTGGCTGAAGAATCTGCAGGCATGATAAATTCCTGGTGATAATTAGGACTACTTAGTCCATAGGGCCACCTGAGGCCACCTTAAGATCCTTAAAAGCTAGTGACCAGATAACTTTATCTAGCCTGTAAGTTTTTTTCTAGATATTGTCTATGAAAAAAATGTCTGTGGTACTATAATGAGACAAACTTTCTGAAATATTCACCTGTCCTGAGAAACATCTTACCTGAGTTTTGGTAACAGGGATAGCCCATGCCTGAATATCCTCCATTTTGCAGGCTGCAACTGAATTTTGCCATCATCTGCAGAATGACTGAGACAAGTTTTTTTCTGATTTTACTACATGATGTTTATGTTAGTAACTTGGTCCTTTTTAGTTTGCTCAGAACCTGACATGTTGTAAATATTCCTGGCAAGACGGGCTAAAGATTGTAATGTCATATTTGTAAGCAGGAGCATAGTCTTCAGCTCCTGTTAAAACATGATCAATCAGCCTCTGGAAAGCTGATGGGCCATTTCTCATCTTAAAGGTCATTTTGGAGAATTCATACGAACCAAAATTAAAAATTAAAGCTGACTGATTGTTTCAGGAATCTAGGTACCTGAGAGTAACCCTTAGTCAAGTCAATAGTGATCAGATACTTAATTTCCACCAGCTGACCTAAGGTTTCATCTATTGCGATCATGAGGTATGTGCTTGCATTTGTGTGACAATTTAGTTTGCTATAGTCTACATAAAATCTAGTGACCCCAAACCCCATCCTTTTCTAATACCACTGCCATCAGTGAAGCCCTGGACCTGTTGGATTTTAGGATTACCCCCTCCCAATTTAACACCTTCCTGCATGTTTTAACTGTCAGGATTGTTCACTAGGTTCCTGTGCCCAAATGGTCCTTCACTAGCTGGAAACACTATGGCTTAACAAAAAACATATCTCCAGACTCTCTTAGCTCTGCTCAGATTTCTACATTCAGTGTAGCAAATGTGTAGCTAGTTCAACTAGTGCCCTATTCCAGCCCCACAAACAAGCTCCCCACTCCGTCTGAGCAGAGCTTCCTGCAGTACAGTACCCAATCCATGCGCTGTCCCCCAGGTCTTCAAGTGAAGAGCAAAAAAAAAAAAAAAGAAACTCATACAGTAAGATAAAAAAAAATAATAATAACAATTGGCTTCCTACAGCAATATTAGCCAATCAAGACCCACCAAATACACTCCCCCCAGCACTCAACACATAAATAAGAAAAAAAAAATCAGATATTCACATTACTGTAGATTGACTTCCTACATTAATGTCAGACAATCAAGATCCACCAAATGCACTCCCTCCCAGCCCTCAATACAAAATTGAAAAAAAAAAACAAATAAGACAGCTGAATTCAAGTACCTTTCTATACCCGTGTTTTGGTACTGACAAAAAGTTTGTCTCTTGATCACACCCCATAATGCTTTGTTACTGGGACAGTTGCCCTCTTCACCCACCCACCCTTGCTACTCCATTGTTGTTTGGGACGTAGCTGCTGTGCAATTCTACCTCATCCTTTGAAGCAGCAGTTTATGACTTACTGATGATATCCAACACCAAACACCCCAAAGGCTGTTGTCCCTCTAGCAGAGTAGAGTTTGTGATTCTGTCTCCTGTCTGGCAAATCTGCCATAAAATGGCATCACTAACCTTCTTCACTACACTGAAAGGATCCTCAATTGCTATCTACAACTTATTTTGTTGAACAGGAATTAACACCATCACCTTTTTGTCTGAATGTATTTCCTCTGATTCTAACTGTTTGATCATACCAGACCTTTTCCAGCTGTTGCTGTGCTTGTGATACATGATCAAGCCTCAGTGCTATAACCTCCCTAAGCTTATCCCTGAAATCTGGCATATAATATACAACCATCTCCTTGTGGCAATCACATTCATCCTCCCACTCATCATGAATGAATTCAAGGGGATTCCTCACCCTGTCACCATAAAGTAATTGAAATGCCAAAAGCTGCGGATTCCTTGTGCATCTCTCTGTATGCAAAGAGGAAATGAGGCATGTAGTCATATGATTCTTACTTTGATTGTCATTGTGCTCAGAGTAGAGGTAGTTGTCTCTACCAAACCATTCTATGCAATATTGGGGACAATTTTTTAGCTATGCTACTCCAAAGCACTTTCACAAGTAAGTCAGCAGGTCTGTCATGAAGTTAGCCCCTCAGTCTGATAGTTAGCAGAGAGGAGTAAGGCTATGAACGCATTACCTAGTTGCTTTTGGTAGTCCGTGGTTTGATTCTTTCAGTTACTCTGAACAAATTTCTTAACCAGACAGGGCTTTCTGACAACTGGCAAAAAGGGCTTACTACTAAAACAGTCTCCTGAACTACATGCCTTGTAACTATCTATTAATCTGTGTCATTAGTATTTCCTAGGGAAACCCACCTTAATGAAAATGTCTAAACAAGCATTTGCCACCTTTATTACATCAGTAGAGAACAAAGCAGCTCCCTCAAGGTACCTAGTAGCATAGTCCACCGCCACTAACATATGACTCTTACCTGTGGTACTTAGGATACTAAAAGGCCCCAAAATAAGGAGATTCCTTTTGGACTGGCTTCCTCAATGACAGGTAGAGATACTAAAGCAGCCTTAGCTTAGTTTCCTGCCTTGCCAACCTCTTGACACTGCTCATGTCTTGCAGTACCCTTTGACACCTTTTGCATCATCCAATAAAAAATAAGCTTTCTTTTTTTATATTCTTTGATCAAGTGTCTTGACAAATGAATAGCAAGGGGTATAGCCATAATTGCCTGATGGTAGGTCCATGGTACTGCCAACTGCTGTATTGCTTGCTTGCTAGGCCTTCCCAGGGACTCCATTGTCTGTACTGTACCTCTTGTCTTATTATAGACAATCAGCTGTAGTTGTGTCCTTTAAGTTCTGTAATTTAGAATCTGAGAGCTGGGCCTGTTTTGTCTGCATCATTTGTGATCCTGCTCAACCCCCCCCCTACACACACACACACACACACACACACACACACACACACACACACAGCAGAAGTATAGCATTTTTGGACAACTGTGTCTGAAATTCAGGCTTGTCGCTACCAACCATTTCTCTCATTGAAGTGGTCCCTTTTAAAGATATTGCAGTATCATTTTACAGCCAAGTCTCAAATAGCCCTTTCTCTGAAGTAGTTACATATTATCAGCATCTATTAAGGTGCAGCCATTGGCTGGGAATACTCCTGCTGTAGCACTTGTAATTGCAATGAAGTCACTAACACTATCTTCTAGGTTTTTTGTATGTTCTGTAAACTTTCTTATACAAGTTTCATATCTAACCATGAAACATTCAAAAATAGTACTTTAAACTTTCAATCAGTCATGAACAGACACTCTGCTTTAGACATGCATGGCTTCACCCATAAGCAGATGAGTTAAAAACTTCATTCATTTCTGTATTTAATTTGTTATTGATTGCACACAAAATTATTAAAATTATTGTCACTTCACTTTCCTATACTGAGGAAACAAATGCATACCAACTGGCTTCTGGAGCTAGGGTCTCACTGCTGTGACTCATATGATGTTTGCAAGGGGTGAGCAGTTCTGTTTCATACCAGTGCTGCTTTTTGTCCCGGTCCCCTTCAAGAAACACATTACACTGAATGACATGTGATGACCTTTATTAAATTTCCATAAACATAAATGTTACTCAATATTCATTCATTTTAACCAAACATGATACAGATGAAATAACATCCATGTAACATTATCTTAGGACAGGACAGTGTAAACCTGCTCATCCTGATCAGTAAGCAGCATCCATACCTCCACTCACCTACTTATATTTTATTAAATTTCCATAAACATAAATGTTACTCAGTATTCATTCATTTCAACCAAACATGATACAGATGAAATGACATCCATGTAACATTATCGTAGGACAGGACAGTGTAAACCTGCTCATCCTGATCAGTAAGCAGCGTCTATACCTCCAGTTACATACTTATGAAGCAGCGTACCCACTCACGTCCGTTACCATTTAACGGTAATTATCAAGCAACGTAACCGCTCACTTTCATTACCATTTATTGCATTATACCATCAATCCAAAAAGCAGCTTCACCCGCTTGCTTATATACTTATCAAGCAGCATAACCACTCGCTTTCATTACCATTTATTGCATTATACCATCAACCAAATAAGCAGTTTCCTCCGCTTATGTATGTACTTGTCAAGCAGCGTAACCGCTCACTTTCCTTTTCCAACTTATTGAATTGACCATCCAGCACCAGAGGGGGAACAGAAGAGAGCAAGTCAGCCCCTCTTCTCTGCCCACCAGCCTGACCAGGCTGTTCCCCCTCTCTTCAGCACACTTCCAGCAATCTAAGCACCATTAAGGCCTCCGGCCAAACATAATTTGGTGTATCCCGTCCCAACTAACCAAGGTGGATATAGTTAACTCCTAAAACCCTATCACATAACAAAAATAACCAGTTACCAAAAGCACTGAAAACAAAACACTGACGCATACCCACTGTACATGAGCTTAATAATCCTTATTTCATGACCAATGGCAGCTCCACAAAGACTTCATAGGCATTATAAAAACCACACAGAGTCAACTACATGCCATCATACCAAATTGCAACTCCATTTACCACCCAATCCAGTAATAACCAAATGAGCTCTCCTTAATGCCAGAGCAATAACAACTCTAATGACTCCCCCATCATTACCCTTCAACTGTACAACCAATATAAAGCCCACCATCATCTGAAACCACACAGAAACAAGAACAAACCATGATGCCTAATCCCAGCCCCATTTCACTGCTTAAAATAACCAAAATAGTATCATAAAATCTCGTTGTCTAGGGGAAGCAAGATGGCCGCTGTCCTGTAGGGAGTGCTGAAACTCAGGAGAGCATCACTTAAAAATCTATCTGCTTTTTTTACATGTAAGACTTATTATTTTTCTCATCAAAAACACGGATTAGTTACTACTACACTCCGGTTCACTTAACAGAAGGAAAGAAAATCTGGAAACTCTTACCCTTCAGGTTGGATTCATGCTGATTATTTGGACATCTGGGGACCGCATGTAAATCCTGCACTGTGAGGGGCTAGGCCAAAGAACCTGAAATTAAATCAGAAAAAGAAGTCTGCTAACTTTCTGCTTGCTACAATCAATAATCAACAATCAAAATGCCACTGACATCAGAGGATATGGAAAGCCAAATTACAAAAACTAAATTTACAGCTATTAACTCTCCAGAGAAAGACTCTACTTCCACTTCTAAAAGAGCCAGATTCCAGAAGGCTTCGGACACTAACAAAAATGCTAATATACCTAAAGGTAAAACAGAAAGCTCTAATCTGGATGACCTAAAGGCTGCACTTCAACCATTACAAGATGCTATACTAACTCTTACTGATCAGACAAAGGCTATTGGTTCATCTACAGACAAGATATTAACGAGGTTAGACAAGATTGAGTCCAAAATAATGGATCAGGACATTAAAATAGACTCCATGCAGGATGAGATGAAAGCAAATAAAAAAGCAATTCAGGAACTTCATACAAAAATACTGGATCTCGAAGCTAGGTCCAGAAGAAACAATCTTATCATAAGAGGTATCCATGAAAGCGTTGAGCATAACAAGCTAACAGAGGTACTAACATCCATATTCAAACTTTTACTTGATGATGAAAAAGAAGTTAAACAGATCACAATAGAAAGAGCACACAGAGCGTTAAGAGCTCCCTCGGTGGCTACCAACCCCAGAATTGTTTATACTAAAATACTGAACTTCTACCATGTGAACAAGCTGTTAGCTGCAGCCAAAATCAAAAAATCAATAACGTGGCAAGGAATGAAAATATCCATATCGCAAGACCTGCCCCAACAAATCAAGTTGGCAAGACAACAATTAGCCCCTTACTGTGCCTACCTTATTAACAGTAACATAAGATTTCAAATGAAGTACCCCAACTCTTTATCATTCACAACCCAAGAGCAGAAATACACAATCACCAATAAAGAAGAGGCTACAACTCTATTCACTAAACTGTTCGGAACTAATCCTGGTAAGGAATCAAAATAATCTGATTATATCAACGTCTCACTTCTACAAGTTGGAACAAGCAGCAATTTAAAGTTTTTTTCTTTTTATATCTAATCTCCCTTAGTCCCAGAAAGGATCGCTTACCATAGCATAACTCCTCGACTTGGAAGCTACAGATCGGAGCTGGGCCTGTCCTTCTCAGTCTTGCCTTCAGTGTTTAGTTTTAGGACCCTTGATCCTCGCAGCCCCCTGAAGCCTTAAAACAACAAACGCTGCCTCGTGGATGTAAGGTTCCAATCTTCCTAACTGTAACTACATTTCCCAGCAGACACCCTAACATGCCCTCAACATGCCTGCTAACGTCCCAGGTTGCAATCCATCCTTAAAGCGACAGGATGAGCTAATGAAATATTGCCTTTGCTACTGCTTTGTACTCTTGTACATGTTGCTCAAAGGTAACTGTTTAATGATCATTGCGTAGCACCTTAATAGATAAAGAAGGGGAAAAAAAGGAAAAAAGAAAAGAAAGGGATGTGCACAGCTTCATACCATGTCGCTAGGAGGTAATCCATTAGCTTGCATCACAAACTTTGAACTTGAATTTAAGAATAAGAAAGCATTGCATCAAACACTCGGCATTAAGGAAATAACATTGCATCAACGACTCGCGCTGCAGTTGCTGATCTATCCCCTTGTACTTGTCAACCAAAGGTAACTTTTTGCGGGAACATAAGAAGGCATAGCATCATTTACTTGGTGTTAATAAAATGGCATGGCATCAAATACACGCCTTAAGTTTCAGTAAACTTAAACTACAGTCCATGCCGCTAAGATGTGATCCGTAACTTAGATCTCATCATAAACTATACTACACTGCAAAATTTGCGCTGCTGTATTATACCATCTATTTGTCATATACTTGTATGGTTTTGTCTACCTTAGTAATTGTAGATAAGGCTGCTATGGCTTGTTATGGATTTTTGTAAGAAAACTGTATTGTACTCTCCTCCTTTCTGGTTTATCTGTCTGGTATCTGGTGCATTGGATACTACAAGTACGTTATTAGTACGATACAAGAAGGATTTGCTGGTGATTTGCAAAAAGGATCTGCTGGCGTACTCTCCCGAGTTCTTTTATCTGGAAAATGTACTACATGGTGTACACTTTATGTGGTACAAGAATGATTTTCTTATTTATGTGTCTGTTACCTGATATCTGGTGCTTTACTTTACAGCAGTGAATGATGACTAATTGCTTGTTTGTTATGGGTGTGTTTAAGGGATTAGACAGTAACGGGCGTGATTGGGGACTTAAGGGTAATCAGGAGCTGGGTTTGCTGCTATACATCCTACTAGGCAGAGCAATGTAATATATCCGAGGGAACAGCCGCTGTTAACCTGGTACGGTGCCCTGATCTTTGCAGATGAGTGGCGTTCGACTCCCCTAACTGATTACTGCACTAAAATTTTGTATCGTTGTATACAGGTGCACTTTTTGTTTTTGGATGGTCACACGCTAAGGGCCAAATTTTTAATCATAGCTCTTAAAATAAGATGATCTGGGGTGGTAAGATGGGAAGAAAGTGTGTACTACAATTTGAGAAAGCTAGTGGGATGGAGGTTCAGCGGATCTCCTGTGGCTGCTATAGCTCAACGCTATTCCCTACTGTTAAGATCCATTGTGGGTGTTTGCCTGAATTTCGCGGTTTAATGTGTCACAGGAACAGACATATTTTTTTTTTTTTTTTTGGTAGAGCTTTCTCTAAAAATATGCTCATACATATCTCTTCTCATATTTATTTCATATTTGTTAACAGATATTGTTAATGTAGTTCGGGTGGGTCGGTGACCTAGCAGGTGGGGTGGGATAGGCTCAGTGTCTCTGTACATTTACTGGCATATACCCGGATGGATGGTTAGTTTGAAACAAAAATATGGTTTTATTTTAACAGCAAATAAGAGATGTATGCATTTCATTGAATGAAGTTGTGAGTGGTGTGCTTTAAGCCTCGTTTACATTATTTACTTAGTTAAGGTGATGACCCGCACTTTCATAGTGTTTTGGTCGGATACACCAGTGTGTGTTTTTAATGTTTAGGTGGCCACTTTACGTCAATGATATGATTCACGTATGCTCTGCAGGGGTTGATGTTTTCCTTCCTGACAGCAAGAACTTACCTGTCACTCGAGGATGACCTAACTATTAATAGCTACGTTGCTAAAACATATTTGGTCACTCTAGCCTGATGGTTTAATCATTGCATAATATATAAGATCAAATGTTTCTTTTAATTTTTTCTTTTTTCTTTTACATGACAACAAAACCTTGAAGGCTGATCAAAAGGGCGGTACTAATATAGATAGACATAACCCATAGCTTAAACAGGAAGAAATATAATTGGTCATAAATAGGATCTTATCCTATCCATAATTACTTTTTAATTAAAGCATTTGAGATGGGTAACAGTAGAATTATGTTACCTTACCCAATACGGAATTGTAGGTTATAATTGAACAAAGTAATCCTCTAATTTAAGAAGGCACTGTTATGATCTCAACTATTTAGTTAAATGTTACACTACATCTATGTTTGGTTTTTGCAATGGTGGTACCTTACTATGCCCTAAAGACCACAGATGCTAGGTGCTGGATATACTACTTGGCCTAACTACTTAAGGAAGTTAAAATGCAGTATATACTAACTTCTATCATTCTCTTAGGTTGCTGATAACCTGATAGGGGTACTGGAATCTTCACCCCCGTAGGAGACTCCCTGGCGCAGACACCAGACATATTATATTCATAAGATCTGCAAAGATCAACCTCAAACTAGCCTCACTCACTCCCTCACTGCTTAGTAGTTAGGTTCAGGATTTTACACCTCGATGGGAAAACATATACTTTGGTGATAGACCAATGCACTTGCTCAGGCACTCACAGTTCTTATATGAATACCACCTGTGGGGATTTATAGGGAGATGGACTGAAAGGAAAGAGGAGAAGCATGCAGAGGTTAGGTTATAGTCAAGTAATTCTCATGAGATGAGTAAGAATTTGGTTCATCTAATTCCCCTTACACTTCAATGACGTTCCAGGATTCGTAGGGCGTTAGGCTACATTGTCTATTTACTCACAAATTATAAGGTAATGAATATAATGAGCAACTCACACCACAAGTGTATCTACACAGGATTGAGTTAACAACTTCTATAAGGTGGAGACAACATGGTTTCCCACCAACAACCCTTTAAAATATGATTAAGAATCAAACAACCATACAGAATAAAAACTAACTCTGTATCGTCAAGGACCTCCAGATCATGAGAGGGCTTGGGAAGGGAAATATTAGGACACCCTTTTAGAGCTTGTTTCTTGGGTTCTGGTATTTCCTATAACACCATTTAACTCAATGAGTAGATTAGCGATCCACCCAAAGGCTGAGACGAATTTTCCGTGAGATATAAGTATATTTTACGACTAATACACACTAAAAGGAATAAAGATGTAAATTGGAATAGAGGTATACAGTGACATACACTTTGCATAGACCTATGTTGACAAGATTGATTTGTTCAAAAGTACCTTTCTTTTGGGGAAATAGAACTTGGGTTTTTACTAACAAGATTCTGAACATGTTAAATAAATTTGTGAAGTCTTACTAACCATTATAAACAAGTATTTGCATTGTTTCTTTACAATTAAGATATGCTCTGAATGAGTTAGTCAGTATTGTAATTCGAGACAGCGTAGCTCTCTAGCCGTTGTATAACTGAGGTCTGTAAACTGGGATACATATTTATTATATTGTACTTGTGTTTTATCTTAGTAGTTAGAAAGTTTTTGTTTCAAATGTTTGCAACTCGTTCAAATAGTATATGTATTCCAGCCTCTCCCAGGGTGAAGGAGAAAGTGGTTATGCACGGGAGGAATGCTGGGGGAGTCGCCCATCTATTGCTATATGATATAGTGTACTTTATTATGCCCTCTGTGTTACACTTTTATACCATAGAAAGGATTAACCTCTACTGTTACCTACAAATGTTAGGAATGTTATGTGGAAGATAGCCTCATGGAATGTCAAAGGCTTACAATCTGATAGCAAAAGAAAATTAATTCTTCATCTGTTGTTCAAATCCAATTTAGACTGCATTTTATTACAGGAAACACATTTGTTAAACGAACAATGGAACACCATAAATAATAAAAAATGGATTAAGGAAATTATTGCGGCGGGGAATAGAACTAATAAAGTGGGGGTAGCTATCATTATTAAAAACTCCTTTACTCACACTATCTTAAAACAAGACTTTGACCCTGAAGGTAGATGGTGTTACTTTGTAACTAAAATGGACAACTTGGATAAACCTATTTTGATTTTAAACCTATATGCCCCTTGTACGCTCCAACACAAATTCATTATGAACTTATATAACATCCTTCACAACTTCCCAGGGCACTACTTTATAGTGGGGGGAGATTGGAATTCTATCCAGGACCCGATTCTGGACAGATCTAATAAGCTGTCCTCAATTAATTCACAGACCTTCTCCGCTATTTCAGAATTTAAAAATTACTTTAATCTATTTGATCCCTACCGTAATAATCCCGATAACCTGAATAACAAAGGCTATACCTTTTTCTCACAGTGTCATAAGACCTGGTCCAGGCTGGACTTTTTTCTAATCTCAGACATATTTCGAAAATTTACAACTACTGTCTGCACCGAACCGAGATCAATTTCTGATCACTCAAAGATTACATTAACTATAGAGCGATCCCGCCCTTCCCCCCCTAATAATTTGTTGAGATGCTGGAAACTTAACCCTAATCTACTAGGAAAGGCCTATATTTAGAAAGAAATTAATACCTTATTAGACCAATGTATACTTGCCATTAAAGATACCAGCACTCCGTATGATATAACATGGGCTACCACTAAGGTTGTGATCAGAGGGTTGTTAATTAATAAATCCGCCTATTACAGGAATAATTTTATCTCTGAAGAGAGGAGTATACAGGAAGAATTAGAATCCCTAGAAACACGAATTCAACAAAACCACTCATCAGATTTAGAGAAAGAGATCAACCAATTACAGTTAAAGTTAATATCCCTACAGGCTGAAAACCTATCATTCTACGAGATCAAAACCCTGGCTAACTATTAACACTGGGCTCAGCTTCCCTCTAGGTTTTTGGCGAGATTAATAAATCAGCATAGTAACACTCCCCCTATTTCAAAAATTAAGGTTCATCAAAACTATATATGTAACACACAAGACATTATAAAAATATTTGAAGAAATATATGAAGAAGTATACAATCCTATCCCTAGTACTATAGACGAGCATGAACTAAGCTTATTCCTTGACAAACTATTAATTCCAAATATTGACGAACATCATCAATCCTTATTAGCGGCCGATATCACTCAAAGAGATACTATGTCTGCGATTAATAACCTTAAAAATAATAAAGCACCAGGACCAGATGGTTTCACAGCGGAATTTTATAAAGCTTTTGGTCATAAACTAACAACTATTCTGTGTCATCTCTTTAATTTCATTATCCAGAAAGATGTCTGCGACCCCCACCTAAACGCATCCCGAACGATCCTAATTCCCAAACCAAATAAAGACAATACCAATCCTAATAACTATAGACCCATATCTATCATTAATATAGACATTAAAATTTTGGCAGCTATTTTAGCAAGTAGGTTGAAAGCCGTGATTAATAAAATCATTTCTCCTGAACAATCAGGGTTTATAAACCAAAGACAAACCTTTGACCAGACTCTCACCCTAAATGCTATGTCCTCTTTATCATTGATTAAACATACTCCTATATACGCCCTTGCTATCGATGCATCCAAAGCATTCGACAGAATAAACAAAAAATTCTTGTTCTCGGTTCTACAAAAATTTAAATTCCCTGCACAGTTTATACACATTCTTAACACCCTTTATAAAAATGCATATACTACCTTACAAATAAACAAGCATAGCTCAAAGAGGATAATGATTAATAATGGAATCAGACAGGGATGCCCTTTATCACCACTGTTATTTAACCTTTATATAGAACCTCTGCTTTTACTAATTAAACAGAGAACATTCCACTATATTCCAAGATTATTTAATACCGAAATACCTTTATCAGCTTACGCGGACGATTTAAATATTTACTACTCCCTTCCCAACTCGGATATTAACAAAATTAATAATACTTTACAAGCTTTCTCCAAATTCTCGAATTATAAGGTGAATATAGATAAGACAACGATCTTCCCAATTAATATTTACTCGCAGTTACCTAGTGAAAGATCCTTACCTAATATAAAAGTCAATGACCATCTCCAATACCTAGGAATACCCTTCCAAACAGATGGAAAGATACAGCACCAAGAGGGTTTATCTAGATGTTGGGGCTTGATACAAAAAGACCTGGAAAGATGGACTCAACTAAAACTCCCGGTGCTTTCGAGAGTAGCCATTATCAAAATGAATATTCTACCGAGACTATTGTATGTTCTAAATGCTACCAACACCCTGATACATAATAAAGTCTTTAATAATATACACTCATCTCTCTCGAAATTTATATGGCACCCAAGACCCATCAGGATAAGCTATCAAAAACTTGTTTACCCTAAAGATAAAGGTGGTCTAGGCCTTCCAGATCTTAGACTAATGTATGAAATAAATAGAAGCAGTAGAATAATTAATGTTGCGACCTTCAGAGAAGAATTAAATGCCTGGTGTCCATCTTGGGTCAGGCTTTATCACAATTATATCAAAACTCTTTCCATTAATCCCATGGCCCTTCCATTCTTAGACATCTCTGCCAAAAGAAAGTACAAAATTCAAAATGATTTATGGTCCCAAATCAGATGTACACAAAATCTGTTTAAATCCCTAAATCTACATTTTGCTTTTCACCTTCTCCAACCTATACACCTTAATCCTAACATTAAACTAAACGAGAATATGGTCAATTTGAATACATTCCCACTAATCAAAAGTAAAACGGTTCTGGACTTCTTTTCAGTTAAGATGGAGCATATTTCTTCCATCAGAAATAATTTTAAGCTTCCGATCAAGTACACTATCATGATTAGACAACTAAAGGACATTTGCAGCAAATTCTGGAGGGATATTGATATTCCTGAACCCCAAATAGAGCTGTGTAAGGTATTATGGAATCTACTAACCCGTAAAAAAAAAATGGTCTCTCACATTTATAAATTAATCTCTGAAATCAGATGCTCGAAAGAAGCTATCCATTCAGATTTTTGGATAAAACAAGACCCCTCGATTTCCACTACGTCCATTGCCCAAGCCATTCAAAAATTTTCCAAAGCCATCCCTCTGCTAAAATTCAGGTATACCCAACTTATGATAGTAAATAACGCATACTACACCCCAGCTTTACTAAACAAAATGTACAACGAAGTCCCACCTTTTTGCCAATTTTGCCCTATGATTGAAGCTGATATCATTCACATCTTTTGGAGTTGCAAATGCTCGTATAGGCTGTGGTGTGCCCTTAGAGTTAAATTAGAAAAAATGGGCTATGAAAAATCTACGCTCTCCTGGCAATTCGCTCTACTTCATATACCCCCGGTAGGCATGGACATTAAGAATATTCATTTTCTAATAACGTCTTTTATGCTGATAAAATACTATATCACCCTAAATTGGAAGGATAGATCAGCTCTTTCATGGGAAGGACTCAAACAGATAGCTGGGAAGCATATTTCTGCGCACAAATATTTGTGGTATTCCATGAGGCTAAATCCTTCACAGAGGGATACATGGAAAATGGTGTATGAGTTTATACTATCATAAACACACAGTATTTTAAATCTCCTTCTTAGGTACATTGCTTAGATGGGCTTTGTATATAGTTAGTTTATTGTAGTGAAATTTTTGTTTGTACATACCTTTTTGTCTTGATGTTGGATATGATTTGTTATGATATGTTTAAAACTCAATAAAAAGAAATAAAAAAAAAAAAAAATCTCGTTGTCTAGCAATCCCGCCATCACACTAACTATGCCTTATAAGCAATAAAACAGCTCAACAGCCATCATGGAATTTTAGCAACTCAACAAAACAAGCCATACTATTTCATTATTAAACCCCATTGCATACCATCATACCAATGAGATCTCTTTAAAGTAGCCATAACATCTTTTTTTTTTTTTTTTTTCTTCTTTTTCTTACACTCCTGATGCTCCCCACCCAAAACAAGCAATAAAACCATGACATTGTAACTACTGGGAAGAAAATTTTACAATTCCATATGTGACTGTCTTGCTGGAAGACCATGACCTCTATTCACACCACTCCATCAACCAACATCAACCTCAACCCCTCTCTCGCCTGTCAAAGCCACCTTCCTTCCACCTACCTGTAAAAGAAAAAAATGTAACTACTTCATCCACACATAATCACAACTTCTTAATGACAGTGTACACCACCACTGGCATACCTGCTTCATCAACTGCTTAAAATGCATTTACTATCGCATACAAAACACCAATGAAACTTAAGCTCCATTAACAAAAATACCCATAAGATTTCCTCCATACCTGACAGATTCACGATACAACTAATACCCATGCAAAATAAACAAATGATTGCATTATAAAGGGGCCTATTCTATAAATAGTATACCACTTTTTTCCCAACCAATTAGTTCCCAACAAAGTTATTAACCATAATTAAGGCAAAGAAAAAAAAACAACCATAGCCATGCTATTATACCCTATTACCAAACCTGAAGTGTAACCCCCCACCCACAGGTCTACCTATATTCCTTTTGGACACAGGCAACAATCACCCATGTCCCTCTTGACTAAGGGTAACATGGAATGCAATCTGAATTAAGGAATCTTACTTACCTGAGGCTGTCTAGTTCATCAAAACCTTAGAGCCATTAACCTAGTCACTACCCCAGCTCCCGAAACTGGTGCCGCTCATCAAACCAGTAAGAACCCAAAACTACCCCTAAGCAAATATCAAACCCTGCTATAACTTGCCCTCAATATATCTTATCCTCCCTTGGTCTTACACTACCCAGCTGCACCAACCTTGAAATGTCTTAATGAGTACAAAACAAACACTTATTAACATACCGTCTTCCATACATCAACCCATTCCCCCCACAGCAAAGTACCCTACCTCCAAATACAAGTGCATAATAACCATAAATAAAATTAATATAAATAAACTGTCTTTAAGGGCCCTAGCACCAGTAACCTAGTGACTTCCTTTGCCTTTAATTACTGTGGATCCACCCCACCTGTAGAAATCCCCCCAGACCCCCCATAACAGATCCGCAGCCCTGCCTTACCCAGCCCCCAACCTACTCCTTTACTTGTTGTACACTACCCAAATCACTCCAAGTTCAACATATCTTGCTAAACACCGAATAAAATAAAATTCCCTGTGACCTCTTTGTACACAACTCCAACAAACTGAATGTCCAGCCCCTCAACATCAACTACCTTTTAACTATTTCCTGCAGGACAGTGACTGTTTATATTACACTCCCCCAATCAAGCACATTTATGCACCATTCCATCAATGACACCAGCCACTGGTACCTGCACTGTCACACCCCTAGTCCTACCTTACCTTATCCCAAACATACCTCCTTACATAATCCCTTATGCACCACTCAAGTACCAAAATCCCCAATTCCATTATGCACTAGTCCAACCATCAAAATCCACATAAAGCATCCATTATCTTTCAAAGGCATTTAATCAGGGTGCTGACCACTGGTCACTCAACACATGCCCATCTCCGGCCTTCCTGTGCACCACCCAACTCTTACCTATGGCAGTCGCTCCCTTTTACTATTGAATGCAAATGCTTAAAACAAGGACAACGGCCAATGTTAATCTAACATACTGAATGGGTAATGAACAAATTGTACAACCAATTAACTCTGAGATCAAAAACACAAATGCCTATCCTTCTCTGACTAGCAGTGTAAATCCTCTACAAAAACTCAACAACTTGAAATCCACTTACTTCCGTCAGTAACTGTTGCCTACTTGTGCTCCCCATGTGTAATCTCGCATGCCACTGCTTCCAGCATGTGCAAATTAACTGTGTATCGCCACCACTGGTACTTGGCACACCACCATCTGCAAAGAAAAGGAGAAGAGTAAACCCTCTAATGTGTAAAGAAAAGGCTCCATCTTATCCCCACCTATTCCAAATTACAGCCGCAGCATTCCAAACCCCATCTGCAAGAAAGAAAAGACATGTAAATCATCCAAAATACATAACCCCCATTCCAAGACATCTTCAAGGAATATGCAAGACTTTCTAAATAGTTGAAGCTGGCCACTGCTGTAAGTGCACGGTACGTAAATCCAAAGTATAGACTGTTGAAATTTATGCATATTAGCTGTTACCTAAAGACAACTGAACTTCGGACTCTAAACTTAATAAGGTAGAAATGTTACCACTAAACTATCATTAACATATTGTGTTTCACTGAGAGGAAGCTAAGTATATATAGAAGTATGTCATTTTTAGTGGCTAGACTATAACAACAGTTTTTAAGCATGTTTTGAACCATGTTGAACCGTGTGTGTGTGTGTGTGTGTGTGTGTGTGTGTGTGTGTGTGTGTGTGTGTGTGTGTGTGTGTTGAACCGTGTGTTTCTGTGTGTGTGTGTGTGTGTGTGTGTATGTCCTAACTGAATATGTACACACACACACACACACACACACACACACACACACACACACACACACACACACACTTCAACATGGTTCAAAATATGTTTAATAAACTCTGCCCTTAGCAGCTACAATGGGCCTAAATGGTGGAAAATTTACATTTTTATGAATTTTGGGGATACCAAAAATAGAGGGAATAAAGGGATTCTCCACTGTAAGATATTTAAACTCCTCATTAGAAATGATCCCATCACAAATAAATTCATATAACTACCAATCAGTTTTGGCTTAGGCCCTGTGTACGTCAAACCTAGAAACCATCTTATAAGTTTCCGCATCATTTAATAGTACTTGCATTTTATAGGGATAGTCTGTGTTAGCCATGATGACTACCCCCCCACCCCTGTCTGGTTTCATAACTCTGTACTGGTTGGTGTGTGTGAGTTGTCTCAAACAAAAGTTTTCAGCACTGGATAAATTGTCGTTAGACATTTTTTCATATTGCAGATATCTCCTAATTTGGGCTTCACACAACCGTTCAAATACCATTCTCTTTTTATTATTAATATATACCGAAACATTGCAATGCACATGGGTGACAGCACACTCCGCGGAACTCGCAACCCAAGGGAACTGCCAACAAACTGCTTTCTTCTCTTTTTCTCCCAAGTCCCATCCACTCGATGGGAGCAGGAGAGAAAGACAGTCCACCTCCACACACCAACCCCACACAGACCTGCACACCTCACCACTCTTATGCCAGCAGCCAACCACTATGCTGCCCAACAACCCGCAGCGAAAGATGACAACCAAGAAAACCCCAGGAAGGCTGCGATCTCCCTAGGACCCCCCCAAACAACACCACCCAAGATCTCTCACCACACCACCCCGTGACCCAACCCCAAGTCAACAACAGCAACCCACAACACATTCATCCACAATCCATTCCAAGGGCTTCAAAATCAGAGCAGCAAGAGCCCGCCTGACCGATGCATAGGCTCCCAAGCCCCACCAGGACATCAGCAGAATCTCAATTGCCTAACGAGACCACAGACCCCACAAAAAAAAAACAAACAAAAAAAAAAAATAACTAGTCCCTCTACTTAAGAGACATCAACTTTAACCAGCATACATACAGCCAAACCTAGATACTCACCTCCTCATGCTCTCACCAAATCAAGACCTACCTGACCTGACCAAAGACCACACCGGTAGTCAGGACATGAATTGGCAATATAGCAAGTTCATGCCAAAATGTGACTCCTAATCCAGTTACACTTGCCTAACATCCTTTAAGCCCTTCCCTACCCCTACCTCACTTTCTCCCAAACCTCATCCATTCCCATTTAACCCTATCCTACCCCTAGCCTCCCAAATCCTGCAACTCTAACCAACCCCCCACCTTGAAGATGTCCCTGGACAAAATGGTCTGTTCCAAACCTCATTTCTTTCCTTGTATTTTATCCATTATATCTTGCACCTAATGTTAATACTTACTTTTCTTCTCTTTGGCTTTTACCTGTCTCTTCTCTCAGTCACTTTGCTCTTTCAGCTGTTTCATTACACTCTCTCTTTCAAAGTGTCTCATTTCCAGCTCCAGATGCAGATTTGTTTTTTTCTGTTCAGGCTGCCTTCCGAATTCATCTGTGTATAACCCATGTTGTTTTTGCTACATGCTCTGCAGTCTCAGCCACTATAAAGCTATCTCTGGGTTCAGTATACTGAATCTTAGCTGCACCATAGGTAGCTGTCATCTCAGCCTTGGTCATGCTGACAGGTTAAATTCCTTTCAGTCTGCATTCTTTTGTCATCTAAGATATTAATTTTATTTATTTATTTATTTAAATTTGTTGACCGGGAGTGTCCGACTGGACGTAGGTCCATTTTCAGCTGAGGCCCGGGGAGAAAGTTCCACAGTTAAAATAAACAGACAGTATTTACATTGGATTACATAGTGATTAACAATTTACATAGAAATTACTTACAACATATTTACAGATGAAGAACATAGTACATCAGTAGATAACTAGAATCTTTATCTGTGAAGTGCATACCAGACATTAACAAATGTTACAAGAAGAAGAAGTTTGTGCTGTATAATAAGTACTGGCTTATGAGCATCTGAGCTTGCTATAATCAAGGTAGTTAGTGGAGTGGAAAGAAAGGTAGTGGTTGGATGGGGTGGATGATATTAGAGTGGGAGTTGCAAGGGCATAGCCAGCATGTTTTTAGTTGCGCTTTTAGTAAAGTTTTGAAGTGGGTGCATGATGGTATGGAGGTAATTGTGGGTGGGAGTGAGTTCCATAATTTGGCTATGGCGCAAGAGAACAGTGCTTCACCAGCAGAGTTATTGGCTTTAGTGATCTGCAAATGATTTTTGCTGCTGCATCATAGTGGTCTGGTGGTGCGATAGGGTTGGAGTAGATTCTGGAGGGATGGGACATTTAGTGGATGGTTTACTAGTTTGTGGGCGAGTGAGAGTTGATACCACTGAAGGAGGTGAGGGAGTTCAAGCCAGCCCAGTTCAGCAAGTGAGAGACAGTGGTGACTACGGTAGGATGCCCCTCTGGTGAATTTGGTGATTTTGTTGTAGCAGGTCTCTAGCTTGTTTACATCACATTGCCTTAGGTTGGTATATATTGGAGAGGCATAAAGTAGGGTAGAGATAAGGTGGGAATTTGCTATTGAAATCTTTGCTGCTTTGGTGAGAAATTGCTTATTTCTGTATAATGCTCCTAGTTTTTTGTGGACATTTTTTATAGTCATGGATATGTAATGTAATGTATATATAATATTTCTCATACTCTGTAGAGCTCATTTTCCCTTGTGTCCTAACGACTGTAACTTGAAAAACATATACAACCGCTACACAACCTCCCTAACCTCATGCAAAAATATGGGAAAAAAGAGGGTTGATGCAGAAAATAACTGCATGACAAGATATGTTACTGTATATTATCCTTATGGCTACAAGGGCACACACACTCTGCTCTGCTGGCTCTGTATAACTAGTTTATAATATGTCATACCACGGAAATCTATTTCCTGTGGTGGGCAGGAGCTGTGATCTCATGACTTGCAGAACTACTGCCAATTCATGTATAACTCTTGTTTATACTTATCGTGGGTACCAGAAGTCATCAGACATTTGGGATGCATGGCTAGGCTTAAAAAGGCCCTTGTGGTTGTTAACCGTGTACACAACTATGAACCTATTAGGAGAGTAAATAAATTCACATTGCTGCCTTAGGTAATAGACAATACCTGCCAAACCCAATATGCTTTACAGTGACCAGCTGCAGAACACAGTTCTAATCTCCAACATCCTTCCTGTCTTTAGTTGTATGCACACATGTACACTCAGGCACACACAGACACCCCCACTACACATAATTGTTTTTTAGGGTGGATTCATGATATCTCTATAGTAACAACTCACCCTTACTTGACTTCATGATATCTTATTGCCAGTTTAGAGATCAGACTGGCACAGTAAGATCACAATTACTATTTACTTTTAAAATAAGCCAACCTTCAAATATCTGTATGGTTGCAATTGATTTAAGCAGTCTGTAATTGCCATCATCTGAGACATCAACAAGTCTTCACTATACCATTACAGTAAAAAATAAACCACCAGCCTCACACTTTTGAAATTTGATAAAATTCTTTACCTGAAATAAATAAATTTACTTTTTAAAATTAAATATATACATGCAGATGTATACCTTCACAAAGAAATACAAAATAACTAGGCCTTAATGGACAGATAGCACATAAAAAAAATCTTATCAGTTAATCTGATGTTGTCACTAACAAAGTCTAATGGTTTCAATGAATTCTACCACCCTGTGACTTGTAAGTCCAAACAGCACTTTTACAGTTTCACAAGCAATGAATTTCAAGTTTAAGCTCCCGTCTCAGAGTTGCAGTCCATTCTATATGTTTCAAAAGAAAGCAAGCCACAAGCTACTGAACTAACAGTTGTCCTAGCTTCTTAAAAGAGGCCCAGGTCCTATATTTCTTGCCAAGCTTTAATTTTGAATGCAGAATTATCTGTTTTGATACTTGCATAACACTAGGGGTAAGTTAAATGCAAATAAGATGATGCATCCTTTGACACGGAGCAACATTTCAAGGAACACTGAGCTTTAGACATTAATGATGAGTGCAATTTGAGAGACAAGTTTTCCTTTTTAATAGCCTGCAGCATTTCCACTGAAAGTAATTGCATATTCTGCACAGTTTAAATGTTTTGTATTCTGTATACTTTTATATGCTGCAAGATTTAATAGAAGCAGCTGTGATGACTGTGCCCTGTCCCAGCAATCAAGGAGCCTCAGTCCCCAACACTAACACCAGGGAGGTCATCTCCTAGAGGAGGAAAGGATAACTAATACACACAGTAAAGTACAATTCCCCTTAAGTGCACACAGAGATCACAGTCAGTCTGGGGCTGGTTGCTCCCTTGCTCTCCAGGTCGACAATAAGACTCCCCACTGGCACAGCTATAGGGTCCAGATCTTAGCCTAGCTGGCAAGCTAACCTCCAGTACTCTCTCTGTCCAATCAGTGCTTCGTGTCCCTGCCCAGGTAGCTGACACACCACACACACTTTGAGATAAGTATTTATACAACTTCACAGACACTCCTGGGAAAGCCTGACACAGATTCTCCAGCTGTTCCCCTTTACCCAGACTATACGGTAGTAATTTCTGCCACCACCAGATAATATTATTATCAGCTATCCAAAGGCCCTTCAAAGGGTGTCCAATTATTACTGTGCAACATTATTATCCAATTGGTAATGTGACTATTCAATCTAAGGCCTGCATTTTGGTAACAGGTGCAGGCCATGCCTGAATAGCTTCCACTTTGGCAGGTCCTGGCCTTATCTTACCACTCCCCACTCTATTTCCTAGGTAGGAGACGTCTGCCATACCCACCTGACATTTGCTTGGCTTAATGGTTAGACCTGCCCTCTGTAGTCTGCCCAGCACCTCCCTGACATGCTGGAGGTGCTCTGACCAGGAATGGCTGTAGATGGCAATATCATCCAGGTAAGCAAGGGTAAACCCATCTGCTCCTGCTAGGATACGATCCACCAGCCTCTGAAAAGTCGCTGGGGCATTCTTCATCCCAAAGGGCATCTTTGTGATCTCATAAAATCCAAAAGGAGTCACAAAGCTGACTTCTCTCTATTACTGGGAGTCAAGGGAACCCGCCAGTAACCCTTGGTAAGATCAATGGTTGTAAGATACTTAGCTCCACCCAGCCGCTCTCGGGCTTCATCTGTCCTAGGCATGGGGTAAGCATCTGACTCTGTGTGACTACTTAATTTACTGTAATCCACACAGAACCTGGTGCTGCCATCCATCTTTGGCACCAACACCATTGGTGAGGCCCAGGGACTGTTGGACTCTCAAATCACCCCTAGTTCCAACATCTCCTGTACCTCTTCCCTCAGAGTCTGTTTGACTCTCTCAGGCACTTTATAAGGGGCCTGCCTAATAGGCCTTTGGGGTCCTGTATCCACCTGGTGCTGCACCAGGTGGCTGCTCCCTTGTTTCACAGTGAACATGTCCCCAGATTCCTGCAACACTGATCACATTTCTCGAACCTGGGTAGGAGATAGCTGCTGGGACATTGCTACCCCTTCAGTATGATAGGTGTCAGCCCGAGCCTCACTGAGGAGATCAGTCCCCAGATCTCCCTCAGACTCCTCCTGCAATCCACTGCAAATGCTCAGCACAAGGGCCTCCCAATTATGGTAAGATTTATGTTAACATCGTACAATTTGTGCCCCTGCCATCTGCCTAGCACTTCCACCATGTAATTAACATCACTTACCTTTCTTACCACCTTGTAGAGTCCGTCCCAAGCTGCTTGCAGCTTGTTGTGTCTGACAGGAATGAGAACCATTACCTGCTGCCCCATAGCATATTCTCTAGCTCGAGAATTCCTGTAATACCACAACTTTTTCTGTTGTTGGGCTTCTGCTAGGTTCTCCTGGGCCAAGCCCATGAGTTCCCTGAGCCTTGTCTTGAGGTTTAGGATGTATGCCAGAATAAACTCCTTGTGAAACTCACACTCACCTTCCCACTCATCTCGAATTAAATCTAGAGGTCCCCTCACCATATGCCCATATAGCAACGCAAAGGGTGAAAAACCTGTGGATTCCTAGGGAAACCTCTCTGTAAGCAAACAACAGATGGGGCAAATATGTGTCCTACTCCCTCTTAAACTGATCTGCAAATGCCCATAGCATGGACTTGATTGTAGAGTTTAACATCTCAACAAGACCATTAGTTTGGGGATGGTAGGGGGTAGTCTTCATGTGCTTCACCCCACAGGACTTCCACAGACAAGCCAACAGGTCTGACATGAAATTGGCACCTCGGTCAGTCAGCATTTCTTTTGGGAAACCTACCCTGCTGAAAATCTCTAACAAAGCATTTGCCACCTTCTCTGCCTCAATGGAGGACAAAGCCGCTGCCTCAGGGTATCATGTAGCATAATCCACTACCACTATGATATACTTTTTCCCTATGGAACTTGAGGTACTCAGAGGACCCACAATATCCATAGTTACCCTTTGAAATGGCTCCTCAATCATAGGCAAAGGCATCAAAGGAGCTCTCACCTTGTCTCCTGCTTTGCCTACCTTTTGGAACTGCTCTCAGGTCCTGCAGTACCCAATTACATCTCTGGAAATTCCAGGTCAATAGAAGTTTTGTATAATATGCCTCTTTGTACATTTTATGCCCATATGACCTACAAAGGGAATATCATGGGTTATGGCTAGAAGCACCAGACGGTAAGCTCTAGGCACTACCAACTGCTGCACTTGCTTACCTTCTAGCCCTCCCTCAGGGGTCCAGTCTCTGTATAGTAACCCTTTGTCCCAGTATACAGATTCCCCCTTCCCTTGAGAATCAGGTGCCTCCCTGGCTACCTGCCTAAGGCCTTGCAATGTATGGTCTGAGAGCTGAGCCTGTCTCAACTCTCTCCTTGTAACTCTTCCCAGCTCCCCTTCCACTGGAAGTCTGGCATCCTCTGACAGTGGTGCCTCATTGTCAGCCTGGGTACTACTACTCACCTCTACCTTTGCAGTCACTTTGTCCAAGGGAACATCAGTACCACAAGCAGCTGTGGCTCACCTTCAGTTTCACTGCTACAGAGTAGCTCACTCCCTGAAATAACCACCTCAGCAATCCTGCTTGCAAGTATGCAGTCTGTCTGGATCTCCCCCAGGCTACCAGACCCACATGCTTGTCTCCTAGCCTCACTGCGTATAACTGCATAAGTACATGGAACTGTCTCATCTAAATCCTTCCCTCTCAGGACATTTGCAGGATGGTAGCTACATACCCCTGTTGTCTCAAGACAACACACTATTGGCATTTTGTCTTTCCCACTTACTAGCTCCCTTACCTTTGGTTCCCCACCTTGCCTCCATGGACACCTGTATGCCACATGGCCCCACTGGTTGCATTCAAAAATTTCACCCTAAGTCCTGGACGTGTACCTGGACTAGTGGCTTCCCCTACTACTGGCGGATTCTGTTGGGACAGTCTGTGCTGCCTACCATGGGTTCCTTTAGACCCATGACCAGTACTGGGGGTCCCCTTCCTGTGTAGGGCTGCCCTGCTTGCCAGGTATAGGTCTCCCTTCTTCCCCAACTCATCTGAAGTAGCGCATAGTCTATCAGCTAACCAGATCCTCATGTCGTCAGGCAAAGTGCTAAGGGCTTGTTCCCTCACCAAAAGGTCTGCCAGCCCTTCAAAAGTGGTGACCTGACATTCACTCACCCAGCTATGAAAATAAGTGCTCAGTTCAACAACGTATTCACATACATTTTCATCTGCCTTGCGGCTATGCTCACAAAACTTTTTCCTATACATTTTAGGTGTTAGCTTAAAACATTGCAACAAACATTTCTTTACAGCAGTATAAACAAAACAGACAGAGTTAGGCATTTGTGATATACAAGTTGGAGCTTTCCCATGGAGTAAGGGGGTCAGGAACCGTACCCAGAGCCTTTGGTCAACACTATACTGTTTGCATACCCTTTCACACTTATGAATGAAACTATCAAAATTATTCCCCTCTTTAAATTGCGGAAGAAATTTACTGACCTGTTGTGCTTCTGGGGTCCAGTTACTCCCTTCCCCATTATCTCCACGACTCTGGTGCAGAGTCAGCATTTCCACCTCATGCTTCCTCTGATGCTCCTTTTCTTCAGCTTCTATCTCCAAATGTCTGGCCTCCAACTCAAGTCGCTTTAGCTCCAACTGGATTTTTAAGTCCACTGCAGAAAAGTTGAGCTGTCCATTCTCTGAGGATGTTGTATCTCCACTGCCAGTCTGATTGCCCTCCTGGATGCTCTTTCTGATGCAGCTGCAACCAAGGCTGCAATCAGGTCTGCCTCAGTCAGGTTTCCATGCACCAGTCCCCTAGCCTGGCACATCTCCACCAGTTGGCTTCTTGTCAGCTTTCCATACTCCTCTGCTGACATGCTGCCTGCTCACCCTGACTAACTAAGCTAACAAAAGAAACAAAACAATTGTGATCTGAACTGTGAGTATACTCTGTGTGGCTGATTTAGAGTATAAAACACTTTCAGAGATCACTGTACATAAGTTACAGGATTCACTCTACCCACACCACTGCCAAACACTTGTGAGGATATCTTATCCCAACCACTGCCACCACTATGTGATGACTGTGCCCTTGCCCAGCAGTCAAGGAGCTTCAATCCTCACCACTAACACCAGGGAGGTTGTCTCCTAGAGGAGGAAAGGATAACTAATACACACAGTAAAGTACAATTTCCCTTAAGTGCACACAGAGATCACAGTCAGTCTGGGACTGGTTGCTCCTTTGCTCTTCAGGTCCCCAATAAGACTCCACACTGGCACAGCTACAGGGTCCAGATCTTAGCCTAGCTGGCAAGCTTACCTCCAGTACCCTCTCTGTCCAACCAGTGATTTGTGTCCCTGCCCAGGTAGCTGACATACCACACACACTTTGAGATAAGCATTTATAGAACTTCACAGACACTCCTGGGAAAGGCTGACACAGATTCTCCAGCTGTGCTCCTTTACCCAGACTATATGGTAGTAATTTCTGCCACCACCAGATAATATTATTATCAGCTACCCAAAGGCCCTTGAAAGGGTGTCCAGTTATTACTGTGCAATATTATTATCCTATTGGTAATGTGACTATTCAGTTTAAGGCTTATTTTAGAGTCGCCAATTACAATGAACTATATAAATATGCAATGTGCTCTAGAGCCTATCTCTACACAAACCAGCCGCAGGTAAAGGTTTTTAAAATATTTAATAATAAATAATTAAAACACAAAACAATACTACTACACTACAGAGATATTTAAGAGATCAGAGATCACACAGAAACTCAAAATAATACAGTAGGACAGGTATGATATAAAAAAAATGCAATCTAACTTTCTAATCTTCAGCTATTCTTTAGAGAAAACACAGTGCTATAATCTTACTTACATACATATATAGAGCATAAGCTGGGTTGATGGTCCAAGACAAATGCGTTCAGTCACTCACTGAACAATAGTTTTTAAAACACTAACAAAACAGCTCTGCTAAGGCCCTCCCAAATTACATAATTTTGACACAGTCTGGCGTTCCCAGAACACAAGCTGCATTATTTAGCAAGCTAACACCTGCTCAGGAAACTACAACAATAAAAGACATTTCACATGTACACTCTAACAATTATTCCTCAAATTAAGAGAATAGAAAGAATGTGTTCAGCCAGTCGCTTCAGCACCATTTTTTAGATAACTGTAACTTACAAAGAACATTTGAAATGCTTGGCTTGATTTTCCTTACAGCAGATGGCAATGTTGCAACAATCTTGAAGTTCACATTTTACAGTGTTTTCTTTCATTTAAAAACACAAGCCTGTATTTTACATTTATTTATACAAATGATAGAATTATGTATCAAATTCTATTTGACTAGGCTAGCAGACTTCGCCCATCTTTCCCCAATCTTCACAGGACCATTCACAGTTTTTTTATTAAAACAATAATTACACTTAAATCACATTCATGTATAATGTCACTTTTCTGTATGGCTAATGGATAAATAAATAATAAATAATAATAATAATAATAATAATAATAATAATGGATGTAGGCTCTACTCACCCCACCCCACCCCATAAAATACAAAAGTTGCAATGTTTACTTTTCATTGTAGAATCTATGGAGCTTGACTTCATCTCTCAATCTATCTGTCTATCTATCTGTTCTCTATCGTCTCCACTGTGACAATCACTTTTTTCTTGTGAACATTGGTCAGACATTCAACAAGAAATAATTGAGTGCACAGATTTGCTTTTATGTAATTGACTACAGTCTACATATGAAATGAGAACAATCAGAGCTGTGGGTTACAGGTCCAAAAGTATCAATTTTAAGCATATCATAAGAAAAGATCTTTAACAAATTAATCTTTAAATTGATCAGCAACTTCAGGTAGACCAAAAGTTGGACTTAAGGAGTTAAGATATCGAATATTTGAATCTGCCTGCTAAAACAATAATTTCATCTCAGAAACATTTTGGATTCCAATGCGATTGTGATATCACTACCAAGTGTGGAGTCATTTGCAGCTTAGATGTTCTTCCCAAATTTACTTTTGACATGAAGAAGCAGAGGCTACTTATGATCCTAGTCACTGTCAAGTCTTTCCATTATCATTAGTTACAAAGTGGCTCTGAAGCATGCATGACATTCAACTCTGTCCTGACGTATTTTTAACAGGACAATAATCCATGTGCAGTGTTATAATTACAGATTTAAGGTGGCCAGTTGCAGTGAAGATAATTTTTTGAGAGACAGAACACTATTCACTGTACATGTTTTGTACAATATACTTTAATCATTTTGTAAAAGGAGTTAAATTTAGGGGGCATTACCTGAATTTTCCTCATAAAGGGTGTAAGACAGAGGGACTACAGTCTCATGAGCTATACCACTGTCACCAATTTACAGGTGACACTGTGGCTTTCCATCTGCACCACTGGTAGCAAATATAAGAAAAGAGGAGCTTGGCTTTAAAAGTATACAGCATATGTGCACTACTGCTATGGGTGCCAGCCAACATCTGTCACACGTAATGACTCTATATGGACCATTTACAGAACAGCATTATAATCCCTTTCTCCCCAGCTTTCTTCCGGCCCAGTGTCTTCTAGGTGTATTTTACTGGAAGTAACTGAGGTAAGTGAAACGTGTCCAATATTACTTAACACACACACACACACACACACACACACACACACACACACACACACACACACACACACACACACACACACACACACACACACACACAAACACATATATATATTCTGTTTTCCCAGAGTGGTTAATGATAATTTTTCAGTACCAATACCCCCTTTTCTAACCTCACAGTAATAATCTGTCACCAGAAAGATCAATCTGGCAAACCAAGATCACAATTATGCTTTGTCTTTAAAATAAACTAATCATTCAATATTTCTGATATGTGCTTTGAAACTATTTAAGGATACTCTTTACTTGGATTGAGTAAAACTAAGTAATTCATCTTGTAAACTCAATACATAAATAGTTGTACCCCTGCAAAAAGAAATACCATCAAACTGATTTTAACAGATGGATAGCATGTAGAATAACACTATATATTTACTCAGTTTATCTAATCCTGTCACTACCATTAGTTAATTAATTGTTGGAATTATAACTACATCTTGTTACTTGTATGCCCAAACAGCAGTTTCATGGTATAAGAGATTATGGGCTTCAGTGGTCCACTGTGCACACTTCAAAAGCAAGGCATAAACTCCTGAAAGTGCAATTTTTTACCATTCTTTTTATAGGTTCATAGGTTCATAGGTTCATACTAGGCTATCTGCCCTAGGGCATTTATAAGCCTAGCCAGAATGTCTTTGGCTTTCGCCACCCATTTTAAATTTATTTTGCTATGCCCTTTTTCGAGGTTAGTATACTGTGCCTCTGTCTAACAGTGACACAGAAGTGATACCCAGGGTAAACCTATGATCTCCCATCCACTCATCAAGATTCCTCTTGAAGAGAGTCAATGAGGGACTCTGCCTAACCTGGACTGGGATTTTATTCCAGAGTGAAGGGAGCCTCTGGGTTATGAATCTGTCCCTCCAGCATGTCCTATTTATTTCAGTGCTGAGGTTCAAGTCTCTCGAGCGCATAGCTCGATGGGATTTGAATTTTCTGAGGTGCAGCATGTCCATTAATTCCGGGTTGGATATGGCTTTATACATCAGGCACAGATCGCCTCTGAACAGGCGGTATGCCACTGAGTAGAGCTGGAGTTTCTTTAACCGGGCAGCATATGGCATCTGTTTGAGCCCTTTGATCCTCTTGGTGAGGTACTTTTGGGTTCTTTCCAGTTGCTGCAGGTGTCTGCTAAGGTACATCCCAAAAGGGGCATTGTACTCAATTATGGGCCTGATGAGGGATGAGTAAAGAGGCACGATGACCTCCCCTGATCTAGATGTGAATCCCTTCATGATTAGGTGGGCTATATAAAATGTTTTTCTAACCACTTTGGCCACGTGGTTGTCAAATGAGAGATTGCTATCAACTTGGGTCCCCAGGTCCCTAATTACTTCTTCTGTACTTAATGGATTACCACCTATGTGGTAATTTGTGGGCACTTTGTTTTTGCCAAAGGGGATGACTATACACTTTTTGGCATTTAGCTTGAGACCTTGGCTCTGGCACCAGTTGTCTGTTTCTATGAGGCCTTTTTGGAGGATGCTTGTGTCGGCTGGAGAGTCGATTATGGTGCCCAGTTTGCAGTCATCTGCGAACTTGGTCAGTCACAGTCTTTCCGTGTTGTCCTGTACCTCCGAGAAATATATACCGAACAAGAGAGGTCCCAGGACTGAGCCCTGTGGGACACCACTTGTAACTGGTTTGGAGTCTGACATGACTCCAGCAATTCTAACCATGTGGGTTCTGTCCTTGAGCCAGTTTGCAATCCATCTAGTGACATAGGGGTTTATATTTAAGCTGGTGAGCTTATCTATAATGCCCGAGTGGGGTATTGTATCAAAGGTTTTTGCGAGGTCCAGGTAGGCTGTGTGGACCACCTTCCCCTCGTCAATGGCCTTGGTGACTGTTTCAAAGAAATCAACCAGGTTTAAGAGGCAGGATCTGCCCTTAACAAAGCCGAACTGGGTAGGATCCAGTGTCTGTAGGTCCCCGATATCTTTATTTATGAGGTCCATGATGATCCTTTCCATAACTTTGCAGACCAAGCTAGCCAGGCTTATGGGGTGATAGTTTCCAGGATCTGTTGAGGCACCACCTTTATGGAGAGGGACCACTGTTGCTGTACGCCACTCTTTGGGCACATATCCTGTAGTAAGGCTGAGATTGAACAGTAGTTTTATGTTTGGGTTTAGCTCTTCTTGGAGTTCATGTAGGATGCAGCCCAGGACACCATCTGGTCCCATTGATGCTGTGTTTTTTGCTTTGGAGAGGACGGCTCTTACCTGAGCATCTGAGATGTCAGGGGGGCAGCACTCTGCTGGGATAGATATTTGCCCTTTTGGTGGGGAGGGGGGGAGAAGTTTGCGCTGAACCTGTCAGCTAGGATGTTGGCAATGTCTGTGGGTTCAGTGCATTTTTTTATCATTTTGGACTAATTCTGAGCATATCTGGGAATTCCCACCCAGGTTGCTAACATAACTGAAGAAAGATTTGTGATTATCCTTAGTGTCCTGTGCAATTTTTCTCTCGAAGCTGGCCTTAGACAATTTTATGAGTGCCCGTAGTTTTTTGCTAATACTGATCAGTGATGCCTTCCCTTTTTGGGATTTTGCTCTATCATTTAGTAGCTTCCTCCTTCTATTGTATAGTTTGTTTATGGCTGGGGTCCACCAGACAGGACGTCTGCCTTTGGAGGACTGGGTCTTGCTTTTATTTGGGATCACATGATCCATGCATTCCTGAAGGTGTTCATAGAATGCGTTTATAAAGGATTCTGTGGTCTGGGCCGTATTTTCCACAGGCCTGGGGGCCTTGAAGGATTCCACCTCGGTTTTGAAGAGTGTGAAATTTGCTTTAGAGAAGTTTTTCACTGTGGTTTCCTGGGCAGGGGGTGGGGTCGGGATGTGAATATCCAGTGAGATTAGTTTATGGTCTGATCTTACCAGTGAGGGATACACTTCTGGTCTGGAGCATAGAGTCCCCATGTTGGTGATGATCAGGTCCAGTATGTTTTCCCCTCTTGTGGGAGTGGTAACAAGTTGTTCCATAGCATTTGAGTTTATAAATTCTAGGAACCTTTGGGCTAGGGTGTTGGAGCTAGAGTAATGCTCCCACTCTATGTTTGGGTAGTTGAAGTCGCCCAATATAATGGTGTTTGGAGAGACCTTCATATTTTCCAGTGTTCTCAGAAAGGCCGAGTGGGGTTCCTGGGTTTGGGAGGGTGGTCTGTAGCAGGCTATAAACTGGAAGGCAGTTTTACCTACTGTTAGTTGCACATGGATAGTCTCTGATGCTTTGTGCTTTGCCACCAACCTGGAGGTGTGGGTATCTTTGATGAATATCTACACTCCCCCTCCTTTTGTGGTTCGGTCCAAGTTTTGGGGCCGAAAAGAATGGTATGAGGTATAACCTGGTAGTGCTGGGGTAATCTCAGGAGCCCTGAACCAGGTTTCTGTTACTGCACAGATATCGATGTTCTCCATGCTAAGGAGAGTTTCGAGTGCGTGCATCTTGAGGTTTAGACTTCTGGCGTTGAGTAGCATTACTCTTAGTTTCTTATCCCTTGTGATACCTATGGAGTTGGGTTTGTCTTTTGAGCCTTGCCTAAAAAAGGCACTATGGGGGTAGCAAGAGCCTTTGCCAATATCCGAAAGCCCAGGGGTGACAGGTGCAAGCCGTCCCTAGCGAAGCATTGTGGCTTGTCGAGCATATCATCCCAAGCTGACAGGCATTGGATTCCCTTTGAATGACACCAGTACTTAAGCCAATTGTTGAAATTGATCATCTTGTCTTCATATTGTGGCATCATTCTTGGTGAGGGTAAGATGCTACTCAAGGTCAGGGTCATACCGGCCTGGGCTACATGCTCAGAGAGCTCCTCTATGTCTCTTTTCATGTAGTCCAGGGAGGTACGTCTCAGGTCATTCACACCAGCATGGAGAATGACTGAGTCATATTTGTACTTGCCTTGGAGTGACCTGAGTACTTGTGTTATGTGGCGGATCCTAGCGCCCGACAGGCTGCTCACCGTGAACCTCTCCTTGTTCAGCCTGGTGAGCGGGACGTCAGTGTGCCTGACGATAGAGTCACCTATTACAAGTGTATCAGGTGTGTTGTTTAGTCTTAAGGGCTGTGACTGTTCGGCACACTGGCTTTGTGAGATATGTGTTGCACGTGTTTTGTTTTGGGGTAGCGGTTGCTTGGGTGTCTGCTTTGGAGGTCTCTGTTGCTTAGGCAGATCTTTATTTAGAGCCTCCGAGTATGTTTTTGTGTGATTATGTGTTTGGTTTGCTGTCATGGTAGGTCTATGTGAGACTGGAATTGTAGTGAGTGTGGTTTCCTTCTCCTCCTGACTGGTTATGCCAGTACTGAGTTGAGAGAGCTTAGCCTCCAGTTTGGCTATATGGTTGCATCTCTGACATGTGTTGGAATTTGTTGGGAGGAGGAGAGGGTTGTCTGTGTACATGAGGCAGTTGTAACATTGCCTTAAGATTCCCAGATTCACCAGCTGGACCAGAGAGGAGATTGACAACTGACCTTTGGACATGCTAGAATAATATTGGGAATTCCTTAATAATTGAAAACAAGGGCCAGTGGAGAGTGAGGGTGTAGTGCTTTTAATTTTTAGTGCTGACTTATATAATTGCTTTAGCGAGCAAGTGCCAGGTAACTTAAGTGCAATGTGTTACAGGTAACTTAAATGCAAAATGACAAACAGTAACTTTCTTTCAAGTGAAACAAGGAAATAAGTACAATAAGCAATGCAGATATCACTAGTGATCCACAGAAGCGCTGAGAAGCCGCGTATTAGGTGGAATTAGCGTTCCAGGGAAATAACAAGCAAACAAACAACAAGCATATAAACAAAGCTAGATTCAGCAGGCCTGGATCTAGTCTATGCTACTGCAAACAAGGTGTACCAATTTCAGTAAGATACAGTTCAAATATTCAGGCACTATAAACCTTTAACCAGAAATTCCCAGCTCAGAAGGGCAGAGTCCAGCCTCTTCTCACACAAGAGTGCAGACCACAAACCTTCTTAATGTAAAATAACTGGCCTGAAGCCCAACTGCCTAAACCAGAACTAATACACTTTAAGAATAACAGACACTGGCCTCTCAATCAGCAGTTCCCAACTTAGAAGGATGAAAGCTACATGTCCTGCCACCACAGTGCGTGCCACAAACCTTCCTAATGTAAAATGTATTGTAAGCATGCACTCCTCCTGTAGATTCAGCTTTCTGTTTCTAAAATATGATTTTTTTCTTTAGTTACATCAGTGAATCTGAATTTATTAAGTATAAAAGATTTGTGTTTGCATGTACTGTATGTTGAGCAGCTGTCCAATAACTTCCTGATTCTGTGTCACATGGCAGCACCTTATGATGATGTTATATGGGAGGAAAAGAGTGTTCAGTTCAATACCTCATGGTATTGAACTGAGCTGAGTCTCTTTATGCTAGCCTAGTAACAGGAACCTGTATAAGGTCTGGCTTAGAGATGGAGCTTCATGACCATGTCCATTGCAGAAGCTCCAGCTGTAGAATGGCATGGCCATCATATCCGCATTTTTACCATCAAAGATAAGGAAGGGCTTGCAGGGCCACTAGTTCACCAGAGAATTAAATCTACTTTTGAAAAGAGAACAATGTAAATACTCCCTACAGGTCATTGGGAGATAGTGAACACTACACTGAAATATATTGTGCATAGTGTCAGTACAGCTCTACCTGTATATGGAAGTTGGTACTGTAAGTAAGTCTAACTTCTCAGCAGGTAAGGCCTGCATTACCTAGTCTCACATACATGTGAAGATTCAGCATTGCTAAGAATCCCATTAAGTTCAATGAATATTTTTCATTTGAGTGCCAGTCCAATTAATGTATGACTAGACTGTGATTGCAGTGATTCACATTCCCCTAGTTTTCTTTTTGAGTGATCATCCCATTTTAGACAATTTATTACATTTATCTCTGTGATACTACACTGCATAACAAGCATTATATATTTTACTATAATTCTTATTTATTCATTTGGTACTGTTTATTTGAATATAAATTAATTTAGTTATTTATGAATTTATTATCTGACTGACTGACTGTACTGCAGTCTGTATCACTATATTAGCTAAAATCTGCCGCAGACTTAGAAAATGTTTGTATCCAGTGTAAGTTGTATACTCCCTCCCATTGCATCATCAAAATGTAGGGCCACATGACTCAGAATTAGGAAGTTTCTGCAGCTGCTCAGCATGCAGGAAAGATAAACACTAATTTACTACACTTAATAAATCTGGTTCCAATAAAGAAACCAAAGTAAAAACTACATATTTAGAATCAGACCCACTTTGCATGATGAGTTTGTATTTGCTACAAAATAGTAGCAGCAAGAAAAACATCTTTGTACATGATGCTTAACTTTTGACTTTTTTCAGCTTGAAAGAGTCCTAATTTCTTTATTTCTTATTTAGATATTATTTCTGAATGCTATGTTTCCTTTATAACTGTCATAGAATTTTTAGGGAAAATGTTTGATCTGAAGTAACATTTCAATAAATATTGAACTTGCAAATGTATATACATCTGAGAAACCTGTCTTATTTTTTAACAAGTCTGCTTTTTCACACTTTTTCATAGAAAACAATTATATATTCTGTGCATTTTGCTTTTTAACATCCACAATATCTACTGGAAACCACAACCACAGTTTTTATGCAATGATATTTTGTCCCAAGAAATGCCCTTACCTTTCTTTGACAGGGAGAGGCCATGGATAGACCACACCTGAACTGCCTACAATTTGTCAAGTTTTGAATGAATTTTGCCAGACCCAACCACTGACTAAGATTTGTTATCCTTTCCATTCACACCTGTCATTTATTTGCCTTAAATAGTCAGCCCAACCCTTTTTAATCTGCTCAAGATCTCTCTCTGACATGCCACACAGAAATAGATAACATTTAGAATTCTATCAGCTTATCTGGTTCTGTCAAGATGACTAGCCAAATAATTTCTGACATTTATCTATCTCTAACTGGTAAGTTCATACAGCATCTGCACAGTCTTCCAGGCCAGGAATTTCCAGGCTTCAGCTTTTATCTTAGAGCTGCAGCCCAGTGTGCACACTCCAAGATACTTGCTCTCTTTATTTTAAATAGTTCCATTTTCAGTACTTCCTCTTTGACTTTAATTTTGATCATTAATGCTCTGATTTCTCAGCGACATGGTATAAGGGAAGCACATTTAAATAAGTTAATGGATTCTTTGACATCGATAAACATTTCAAGGACACCAAGCTTTAAGTTCAGTATATGCATCATAGCTTTCAACGTCTTTGATCAAGAATTTTGCAGAAAACCTAAAATAGTGATGGGACAAACATAAATAAATATGAGAGTGGTGACTGGTTTTGAGTACAAGATGGTAGTGAGACCAGCTATGTTATATGAGTTGGAGACAGTGGCACTGACAAAAAGACAGGAATCAGAGCTAGAGGTGGCAGAGTTAAAGATGTTAAGATTTGTATTGGGTGTGACGAGGATGGACAGGATTAGAAATGAGTATATTAGAGGGTCAGCTCAGCTTGGACAGTTTGGAGATAGAGCCAGAGAGGCAAGATTCCCTTAGTTTGGACATGTACTGACGAAGGATGCTAGGTATAGTGGGAGAAGGATGCTAAGGATGAAGCTGCCAGCTAAGAGGAAAAAAGGAAGGCCTAATATAAGGTTTATGGATGTGGTGAGAGAGGACATGCAGGTAGTCGGTGTGACAGAGCAAGATACAGAGGACAGAAAGAAATAGAAACAGGCGATCTGCTGTGGTAACCCCTAATGGGAGCAGCCAAAAGAAAAAGAAGTGGTGCCTGGTTTTAAGAACATATGGCAAATGTGCACTACTGCCTTGAGATGTCACCAATACCTCCAGTTCCAAAAATGAGCTTTACATTGCATAGCTATAGAACACAGATATAATCACTGGCTCCTCAGAATTTCCAGTTCCTTCATATAACACAATTCCTTCCAGTACAACCTTACTAACAGTAACTATCATTTGGTCAAATCTATTTTCATACATGGAGCACAGTGTTTCACAGGATGGGCTATTGTTACTTCTCCAGTGCGATCACCCCTTTTCTGCTTTCATGGTACATATTGGCAACAGTCAGACAAACTTGGCACAAATGTTTCAATTACTGTACACTCTTCTAGTGAGCCAACAATATATTAGAATATAAGTTATGGCCAAAGTAACAATGTAAATCAGGCAAACAATATAGAATAATAAGTAAGAGATAATAAAATAAAATAAAATAAAATAAATGTAATCAGATATTTTGCAACTAACACTAACTGTATCTAAACAGTCTTATTGCAATTTTCTAGAATACTGTACCCTAACTACCACTAAGTCTCTTTAATAGTCTGTAGCTGCAGATAACACACATGGATTATCAGAATACGGGCATACTGACTTTGGGAAGGATGGCTGCATTCTCTTTCTTTGCTGTTCTTCTAAAATGCTTTACTGATTCTGTGGTTGCTTAGAGTTTGAAAAAGTATATAACACAGAGTAACAAAGAAATTTTTTTTTCCCAAATCCAGTTCAAAGTGGAAAAAAGAGAACAGTTTCATTTCAACACTCCTTGATGGTTAGTGTTTTCAAATAAAAGCAGAATTGTCTGTTTTAAACCAACTCTTTACAGCACACATAGAGTTTCATTCCAATATGAGGTAATACAGTTTTAGAGAGGAAAGAATTCTATTGCCCACAGGTGCATTGTTACTAAATAGAATAGCAATACATTTTACACTTTTGATAAAATATTTCAATTATGACATTCAAACATTTAAGAAAATATGCATCTCTTATAGGTTTATAGGTTCATAGGTTGGTACTAGGCTATCAGCCCTAGGGCCTAAACAAGCCTAGCCATAACAATTCCCTGGATATTTCTTCCCACAATATTTACTTCCCTGGACCTCTGTCTAGCAGGGTGACTGACGTGATCCCCACGGTAAATTTCCTATCTCCCATCCAATCGTCAAGGTTTCTTTTGAAGAGGGCCAAGGAGGCACTCTGCTTGACATGTATGGGCCGTTTATTCCAGAGTATGGGGAGTCTCTGGGTCAGGAACCTATCCCTCTAGCATGTTTTGTTTATTGTGATGACAAGGTTTAGATCCCTGGAGCGTGTGGCTTTGAGAGATTTGGATTTCTTTAAGTGGAGCATGTCCAACAGCTCAGGGTTTGACATGGTCTTGTATGTTAAGCAGAGATCACCTCTGAGTAGACGATATGCCACAGAGTATAGCTGGAGTTTTTTCAGATGGTCAGCATAGGGCATCTGCTTTAGTCCTGTGATTCTTTTAGTGAGGTATTTCTGCGGCCTTTCCAGCTGTTGCAGATGTCTTGTGAGGTACATACCAAATGGGGCATTGTACTCTATAATGAGTCTAATGAGGGATGAGTACAGTGGGACAATGATCTCCTTTTTTCTGGATGAAAAGCCCTTAGTAATGAGGTGTGTCACATAGAATTATTTCTTGACTGTTGCGATGATGTGGTTATTGAAGGTGAGACCACTGTCCACCTGTGTCCCTAAGTCTCTCATCATACTTTTGGTATTTAGTGTACTGCCACCTATCTGATAATTCATGGGTACATGTTTTTTCCCATAGGGGATAACTATACATTTCTTGGCATTAAGCTTGAGCCTATGGCTCTGGCACCAAGCATCTGTTTCTGTAAGGCCCTTTTGTAGAATATCCACATAATTTGGGGATTCAGTAATGGCTCCCAGTTTGGAGTCATCTGCGAACTTTGTTATCCAGAGTCCCGTAGTGTTGGCCTGTACTTCAGAGAAGTAGATGGCAAACAAGAGCGGTCACAGGACTAAACTCTGAGGTACTACACTTGTCACTTGTCTGGAGCTGGATTTGGAGTCGGCTACTTTTACAGTCTGAGTTCTGTCAGTAAGCCAGTTGGCAACCTATCAAGTGACATAGGGATTTATGCCTAGCTTAGTAAGTTTATCTATGATTCTAGAGTGGGAGATGGTGTCAAAGGCCTTGGCAAGGTCCAGATAGGCTGTGTGGACCACCTTACCCTCATCCACAGCTCTGGAGACTGATTCAAAGAAGTCAATCAGGTTCAGGAGCCAAGATCCGCCCTTCACAAACCCAAACTGGGTGGGGTCTAGTGTTTGAAGGTTCCCAATGTCTTTGTTTATAAGTTCTATGATAATGCATTCCATGCCCTTGCAGATCAGGCTCGTCAGACTGATGGGACAGCAGTTCCCAGGATCCAGGGTAGATTCCCCCTTGTGGAGTGGGATAACTGTAACTGTGCTCCAGTCAGTGGGCACAAAGCCTGAGGTGAGGCTATGATTGAACATGACACTTAGGTGAGGTGCCAGTTTATTTTATAGTTCATGTAGTACACAGCCCGGGATGTTGTCTGGTCCCGTGGATGCTGTATTCTTAGCTTTGGAAAGTGCGGTTTCCACTTGTGTGGCCATAATTACTGGAATTTGGCAATGTTTTGGTATTGAGATGGCACCTTTAAGGGGCAAGAGGGGGGTGAAGTTGGCACTGAATCGATCTGCCAGGATATTGGCAATATCCTTGGGATCAGTATATTTAATGCCATTCTGTTGTAGCTCAGAGCAGATCTGAGTATTGCCATTTAGATTCTTGACATAACTATAGAATGCCTTGTGGATGTCTTTGGAATCTTTGGCAATTGTATTTTTGTAACTAGCTTTGGAGGATTTTATGAGGGATCTCAGCTTCTTACTGAGGCTGGTAAGGGAGCTTTTTGCATCCTGGGATTTTCCTCTTTTCTGCAACAGTTTCTTCCTACTGTTTTATAGTTTGTTTATGGCAGGGGACCACCAGATTGGCTTCTTTTTTTGGAGGAGAGTGTCTTGGTTCTATTTGGGATGGCACAATTCATGCACAAGCGGATGTGCTCGTACAGTGCCTTAGTGTAGGATTCAGCAGTCGAACTTTCAGCTCCCGTTTGCATGGGTGTCATGAAGTTTCTCACTTCTGACTTGAGTAGCATGAAGTTGGCTTTGGAGAAGTTTTTTACTGAGGTTTCCTTACTGGGGGGTGGGGGTGTGATGTGGATATCAAGGGTGATTTGCTTATGGTCAGACCTGACCAATGAGGGGGTGACCACTAGTATGGAGCATCTATCTCCCATGTTGGTAATGATGAGGTCTAAGATATTGGAGCCCCTGGTGGGACTATGGATTAGTTGATCCAGGGTGTTGGAATTTATGAATTCCAAGAACCATTGGGAAAAGGGTTGAAACTCTTTACAGAATGTACATTCCTATAATTGCATAACCATAACATTGTCTTTGAAGGCCTTCTCCATCTTTGATTGCAACTTGTCATCTTAGTAGTTAACTCCGCTGTTTTGATTGACTGTTTGGTCCACATATAGATAAATACTGCATTATCATTTGGGTACACCGTTGCTCAGCAAAGAACATGTTTCTAAGCTCTTGCAGGACTTTTCACTCTTAGCTATAGTTTTCTTTTACCTTCTGCCTGGATAGGGTACAGACCATTGTGATAACCAAGAGCAACTTCAGTTTCAAAACAAAATAAGACTATAGAGGTCCATAGAGGTGGTCTCATTTGGTGGTGTGGTGGCACCACAAGGCCTGACAAAGAAGATGGCTGGTTTGTGATCAGATTTAAACAGGGATGAGGAGATATGAGGTTGGGTGCAGGCTGGAGCTAGGTTGATAAGGACAATCCTTTTCCTATATAAATATATATATATATATATATATATATAAATATATATATATATATATATATATATATATATATATATATATATATATATATATATATATATATATCAATATATATATATATATATATATATATATATATATATATATATATATATATATAAGGTCACACATACAAACCAATTAGCAAAAACTACAAGAAAAAATAGCTATGCTAGAGTTTTCACTTTGTGATACCCTAAACTTCCTGTAATTAAGACCCATGGAATCTATGCAAATGATCTCTTGAAAACATCACGTTACAACTTTATGGCTTCTAAATGCCAAAAATGTTTACTTTTTCTTTTTAAAGTCTTTATGGGACAGGACTGTTTGATTATACTTTAGAAACACAGAGTTTTTAAACCCAACTGATGTCCATAACCATTAAGGTGTCTGCAAAATATCCTAACATCCAAACCAGAGTAAAAAGGTCCCACAGACAAACCAATTAGAAAAAACTACAAGAAAAACATAGCCACGCTAGAGTTTTCAGTATGTGATACTTTGAACATTCTGTGATAGAGGCCCTGTGATACATTCAGATAACCCCTTAAGGCCGCTGACGAGGTCATTAGAAGGCCAAAGCATGCATGCCCACAGCTAGGAGGATTGGCTTTAATGGCCTGAATGTGTCCATAAAGACTTAAAAAAAGAAAGTAAAAACCCATAGACATTCAGAAGCCATATTGCTGAAACACTTAATGTCTTTAATGCGTCATTTGCATATATCCCATGGGCCTCCATTACAGGAGGTGTAAGGTATCATACAGCAAAAAATGTAGCTTGGCTACATTTATATATATATATATATATATATATATATATATATATATATATATATATATATATATATATATATATATATATATATATATATATATATATATAGTCCCTATTAAGTCAGTGAATGCACTAAATTGTGAACGCTACTTAATCTAACTTACTTACCCAAAATGGCAAAATCTCAAAAGCATGGAAGAGTGATTTTTTTTTTCCTAGAGAAAAAAAAATCACTGGGCCTTTTTTTGGACTTTGCCATTTCCTCCACTGTGGTGCAATCTCGGAGTTGGTATATTTAAGTAGGGGGGTGTGGGGGTCGAAACCCCCCACTTTATTTTGTGTTTTTTTTTTTTTTTACTGGATCAGCAATTTTTTTCCATGGGAAAAAAAATTGCTGATATGTTTGTTCGACATTTCGTTTTTTTCAGTGTTAATAGGTCAATTATATAGCGTTCGCAATTTAGTGTGTTCACTTATATAATATAGACCCTATATATATACATATACATATATATATATATATATATATATATATATATATATATATATATATATATATACATACATATATATATATATATATATATATATATATATGTGTGTGTGTGTGTGTGTGCGCCTGTGTGTGTGTGTGCGTGTGTGTCTGTGTGTATATATGTGTATGTATATATATATATATATATATATATATATATATATATATATACGTGTGTGTGTGTGTGTGTGTGTGTGTGTGTGTGTGTGTGTGTATATATATATATATATATATATATATATATATATATATATATATATATATATATATATATATATATATATATCTATATTTGTGCATATACTAGTGACCTGGTTGAATTTTTATTAGGTCAACAACTGCCTATTTGACTGCATATGGTTGACTATCCATCTGTTCGACTGGTGTACAAGATTGCTCAAATCCAGGGTTGGGAAACTTACCGTTACCTCATGTTTGAGTTATATCGGAGTTAGTATATTGAACTAGCTGGAAGTGTGGGGTGCAGGGGGGGGCTTGCCCCCCACAAAAAATTATGTTTGCACTACTTTTTTAGTAGAAGTTTGCATGTGTTGAGGCTGCTTCTAAGCACATGCATATTGGCATGGTGATGTCAGCATTTCTGATGTTTTGACATCAACATTGCGTCAGTTGACTACTGGTGTTTTGTTTATTAGTGGTACATCTCTCCCTCTCTCTCTCTCTCGTTTTTTATATCTATCTCTCTCTATATATATATATATATATATATATATATATATATATATATATATATATATATATATATGTGTCTGTGTGTGTTTCTTTCTGCATAACCCTAATGTAAGCAAAGCCAATACTCACTGCAATAATACATTAACTATTAATTTACACAGTCAGTGTTACAATTCACATGCATATTACACATGCATTTTATTTGTTACTTTTCCCCTTTAATTATTCTCGAAACACTACACTTCCCCTTTAATTACACCAAACACTTGGAGTAGCTCGATGTAAGACTGTTCAGAATCCCACCTAATTTTTTCAGGTGGGGCTACTGAAAATAAATTGTCTTATTCTTTCCACCATTAAGACACTGTTGTAGTCTACCAACAATTCTCTAAAACATGTTTAGCTGAATACGAAACGCAGGCAGCTTATCAAAGGGTGAAGACACTGACGTTGAGAAGGGAGGCTATATTTTATTTCCTCCACAGCTCCTGCAAAAGTGCTTTATTTTTTTTCCAGATTTAATTAGAGTTAATCAAGCCCATAATCAAGTAATCCTTGCTCAGCTTTCTCTGCAAATTGAAGGTTTTCCAAATCCAAATAATCTATACAGAAAGTAAAATAACAGTATATTTTCAACATTCCTGCATGATTAGTATTTTTCAAATCCAAAAAGGATGTTGTCTTTTAATCAAAGCTATGTAGACCATACACAGAGATGTTCATTGTTTGTCACTGCTGCAGTGGCCTTAGCTATTTGGCTTATAGCCTGCATTGGATATAACAGCTGGCCAGCTTCCATAGCTTCAAGGCATCTTTCCCACACCCTGATCACTGAAAGCTTATGCTGAGCATGACAAAATCAGTGATCAAGGCACCAAGCCCTTAAGAACTATCCTGCTGCTGACCAGCATACTTCTTGCAGGCTTTCATGGATCAATGGTCGGCTAGTATTTCCCCATTGCTGGGCAGATACATTCCTTTAGGGGAAAATTCCTTCCACAATTTGTTTTATTTTATTACTATAAAAGTACATTCTGTGTAAAATTGTTTGGTTTAAACTAGGAATTTAATGTTTGCTGTACTGTCAAAAGACAGGTTTTTACATTACATTTAGCTTAAATCTTGTTATATTAACATTTACTCTGCATGTTTTGTGAGAAAACTTTTATAAATTGTGCTGTATTCAGAGGCTGGGGTATGTGTATTTGGTGTTTGTAATGGAGCTTTTGAGAAGAAAACACTACTTTTTTGATACTTACCTTTTCATTGAGTGCTGCTTTCAGTTTTTTTCTGGACTTTAGGCTTCTTTCTTGACTTTACCATGGGACGTCTTACCATTTCCTCAGTTCCTCCTTCCTCCAAACACAAAAGGAAAGACATTTCCAGGTAGCTTTTGTCCTTTCAGCTGGCTAATATTTTTTATCAGCCATAGATTGGTGACTCTGCAGTGGCTATTCCTTGTACTTCAGACCACTCAGCTTCTTCTTTCCTCTGGTGTATTTCCTTTAGGCCCCATGGTCTAGGATTTAGACATGTTCTCTGCAATTGTTGAAGTGTCCTTTGTGGGCATGTGAGAATGACTCTTGTTGGTCTGGAAGGAGGGAATGGAGAACATTTCACTGCCTAGACAGACTAGGATGTCGAGACAGACTAGGATGTCGGTTTCCCTTGGGTGATGTCCCTAACAGGAGTCAGTCTGCTGTTATGGAGAATACTTCAGTGCCTAGACAGATTAGGATGTTAGTTTCCCTTGGGCAATGTCCCTGACAGGAGTCAGTCTCCTATTATTAATATTCCTGTTAAAAAGTAGCTGAACGTCAAACATTTATCTTCTCCTCCCTTGTTACTTTAGGTAGGTATGATTCATTGGACTTAACTCAGGAATTAGTTCAATCTTAGCCTTTCTCAAAGTAGTAAGAGAAAAATAAATTCTTCACTTTCTGAAGATTCACAGTGTGATGAACAGAGAAGTTGTTATGAGGGAACAAATTCTGTTTCTTCTCTTCAGGTAAATGATTCTGGGGAGAGGTGTTGTTGTTATTTGTCTTTCAGCTTTTCCCAGTTAGGGGTTGCTAATGTGGAATTCCAGTCTGCTAATGATTGGCAGTAGATTTTCATGAACGCCGAGGTGCCAGCTCGACGTTCAACCTTCAATGAAGGCATGCCCATTTACGCATGTCTTTCGAACACCCACCCAACCACAGGGAGGACATGCAGACTCTACACAGAAGGCACTCCCCACACTCCAGCCAAGAATCAAACTGGAGAACCTCTTGCTGTGAGTCAACAATGCTTCCACTGCACCACTGCAGAAGTATTTCCTCTAACTGTCTCATAGAAGGCTTTATGAAACCATATCTAGGAGTATAATGGCATTCTAGTTTCCTTAAGAAAATATGATGCATTACAACTGGAATTGCCTCAGCCTACTTCTGTTCCTTCTGTTCTTTAATCTTTGGAAGATGTTTTTATTACAGCCTGTATCATGCCTGACAACTAGTATTCGGCCCCTAACATAGCTTGCATAAAGTTCCTCAGTCTTAAAAAATTTTGCTTTCAAATTCAGGATCTGATACTGCAGTGATTTCCTTGGCAAATCTTTTTGCAGCTAAATATTTAGTAAATGCTAATCCTTCTCTTCTGATAAGGTTGTGAAAGCTAGATAGATCTGGGAAAATACCGTATTCCTCTGTCCCAAATATTTTTATGCTTCTTAGTTGTCAAGCTTACATGTTAAAATTTTTGCTTGTTTCATCCTTCTTCTAGTGAAAATTTTCTCTGGGCCAGATTCCAAAAGCTGTTTGTCGACAGTACAGCATGCTGAAGGAAGACTTCAGTGCAACATCTGCAGATGGGTTTTCAGAAGATAAACTGAAAGCAGTCCGAGTATATAACTACTCATCAGATGATAATTATGGATTCTGCGCACTCCCGTCAGATTCCAAAACATGCATCCAACACAACTTAAATGTGACAAACTGCAATACCACCTCTGTTTCTGAAATCCTTGGCATATGCCATATCACAATGCAAGGAATGGAAGGTATTACCACGGAATCTTATGGAATCCGTAATAATACTCACACACACACACACACACACACACACACACACACACACACACACACACACACACACACGTACTCACAATGTTACCTGCAGGGAATGAACTGCAATTGTCTGTGGTATTATAAACTATGGAAGATGATGTGTCTATGCATCCTAGAAGGCAGCCAGCTATACTGAGAACAACACACACACACACACACACACACACACACACACACACACACACACACACACACACACACACACACACACACACACACACGTACTCACAATGTTACCTGCAGGGAATGAACTGCAACTGTCTGTGGTATTATAAACTATGGAAGACGATGTGTCTATGCATCCTAGAAGGCAGCCAGCTATACTGAGAACAACACACACACACACACACACACACACACACACACACACACACACACACACACACACACACACACTCACACACATACTCACAATGTTACCTGCAGGGAATTAACTGCAACTGTCTGTGGTACTATAAACTATGGAAGACGACGTGTCTATGCATCCTAGAAGGCAGCCAGCTATACTGAGAACAACACACACACACACACACACACACACACACACACACACACACACACACACACACACACACACACACATACACACACACACACACACACACAAACACACGTACTCACAATGTTACCTGCAGGGAATGAACTGCAACTGTCTGTGGTACTATAAACTATGGAAGACGATGTGTCTATGCATCCTAGAAGGCAGTCAGCTATACTGAGAACAATGCTGCAACTAAGGCAACTGTCAGATCAATAAAACATTGACAGGCACTGTACCTAGATGGACAGCTAGTGCAGATTGTGCGCAACATGTGTGCCCTACACATGTCCGTGCAGACATTACAAGATGATTCTATCTCTTTTGAAAGAAAAGTGTGTCTTAACCTAGGTGTACTGGCATGTGGTACATTCCAAGGACACATGGGGGGTGTCCTTACCAGACACCTGCAGCAACTGGAAAGACCCCAAAAGTACCTCACCAAGAGGATCAAAGGGCTCAAACAGATGCCATATGCTGCCCGGTTAAAGAAACTCCAGCTCTACTCAGTGGCATACCGCCTGTTCAGAGGCGATCTGTGCCTGACGTATAAAGCCATGTCCAACCCAGAATTAATGGACATGCTGCACCTCAGAAAATCCAAATCCCATCGAGCTACGCGCTCGAGAGACTTGAATCTCAGCACTGAAATAAATAGGACATGCTGGAGGGACAGATTCATAACCCAGAGGCTCCCTTCACTCTGGAATAAAATCCCAGTCCAGGTTAGGCAGAGTCCCTCATTGACTCTCTTCAAGAGGAATCTTGATGAGTGGATGGGAGATCGTAGGTTTACCCCGGGTATCACTTATGTGTCACTGTTAGACAGAGGCACAGTATACTAACCTCGAAAAAGGGCATAGCAAAATAAATTTAAAATGGGTGGCGAAAGCCAAAGACATTCTGGCTAGGTTTATAAATGCCCTAGGGCAGATAGCCTAGTATGAACCTATGAACCTATGTTATAGGACTGTGTCACAGACAGCTACCACTCATATCCTATCAAAATTCCTGGCAGCAATATGCAACAAGGTGTTTGAGTACATACACTTTCCATCTAACCCCATGGAGTGGAGAACTATTATGCACCAATTCTATAACTTCACAAACTTCCCACATGTACTTGGTTCAATAGACTGCAACCACATCCCTATTAAGACCCCAGTTCACCCAAAAACAGACAGATGCATCAACAGAAAGGGATGGTCATCCCTGACCAGCCAGTTTGTGTGTGCAGCAGATGCAGCATAACAAAGGCAACATGGCAACACACCCTCTAAGTGTCCATGATGCTGCCATTTAGAAAGAAAGTGGTCAGAGGGCTGCATTCCAGCAAGGTGAACTTAGAGGTAATACTATAAGTAAGTACAGGAACACACCTAGGATGTAAGCTAAGGATATCCCTCTCAAAATTATCCATGCTGACAACATATCTCTTCACTCCCCACAACAGGTGACTGTGGTTATCCACACATAATGATCCCATGTACAGAACCATCAAACACCGAAGAGGAATCCCACAATAGTGCACACACAACAACACACCAAACTATTGAACATGGGTTTGATGTATTGAAGGCTAGGTTCACATGTCTGAACACCTCCAGGGGTGCACTGCAATACAGTTTACTATCAAAATTCAGATAATCGCATGTGAAAGTAATGACTTACTGGAACCAAATGGATGGAAATCACAACAGTATTTCCTCACACCAGTGACTGTAGTAATGTTGATATCCCAGGCGAACACAGCTAGGATGTAAGCTAAGGATATCCTCAGGCAAGTATGACCCTAGCCCTGAGCAGCATTCTACCATCACCCAGAATGATACCACAGTACAAGCAGAAAATTATTGATTTCAACAATTGGGTACATTTCTGGTGTGATTCTAAGGGGATCCAGTATCTGTCTGCCTGGGATGACATGGTTGACAGACCTCGATGCTTTGCCAGAGATGGTCTGCATCTGTCACCCTTGGGCTTCCAGATACTGGCCAAGGCTGTTGCCACCCTTATAGTGCCTTTTTGAGGTGGTGTTCCAAAGACCAAATTACCGCCATAACAGCTACAAACAAATGCAATATGAGGATCATGCTGATCAATGCTAGAAGTCTAAATCTCAAAATGCACTCGCAGGAAGCACTCCTTAAAATGGAGGACATCGACATTTGTGCTGTAACAGAGACCTGGTTAGAGGCAGCAGAAAGCACCCCTGCACTACCAGGCTATAACTCATTTCACACCTTTCAGCCCCAATATTTGGACCAAAGCTCCAAAGGCGGTGGTGTTTCCATATTCATAAAGGATGCACACACCTCTAGACTGGTAGCCCAGCAAAATGCATCTGAGATAGTTCAGGTGCAGCTAATATTGGGTAAGACACAGATTCAGGTCGTAGCCTGCTATAGGTCACCAACCATGTCCCAAGACTCACACTCCACGTTCCTAAGCACCCTGGAGAATATTAGGGTCCAACCTAACCCTCTCATACTGGGTAACTTGAACTACCCCTCCATTAACTGGGAAAACCACTCATGTACTAATACACTTGCACAATGTTTCCTGGAATTCATTAATTCTAATGCCCTGGACCAGATCATTCTTACCCCCATTAGAGGTAGCAACATCCTTGACCTGGTCATTACTAACATGGGCGACCGTTGCTCTAGACCAATAGTCAACTCCTCCCTGGTTAGATCTGACCATAAACTAATCACCTTGAAAATCCACATCCCTCCCACCCACACTGCAAAGGTAACCACCATGGAAAACTTCTCAAAAGCTAACTTTGGGCTCCTAAAAACAGAGGTGGCTAACTTCACGGCACTCATGCAAATGGAGAATAGTTGCATGACTGTTGAATCATACACCAATGCACTGTACGAACACAAATGCATGGATCTCGTCATACCCAATAGAACCAAGACACTCTCCTCCAAAAAAAGGAAGCCAATCTGGTGGTCCCCTACCATAAACAAACTCTACAACAAAAGGAGGAAACTGATGCAGAATAAGGTGATGTCCCAAGACTGGAAAAACTCCCTTATCAGCCTCAACAAAAAGTTGAGATCCCTCATCAAATTCTCTAATGCTAGCTATGAAAACAGAATTGCAGCAGATATTAAAGACAGTTACAAGGTATTCTATAGTTATGTAATAAATCTCCAGATTTGCTCTGGGCTACTACACAATGGTACCTCCTATACTGAGCCAACAGATATTGCCAGTATACTTGCCGACAGATTCAGTGTCTACTTTACCCCTCTCTCCCCCATAAAGCACCAATCACAATACCAGTAGATTGCAAGGCACCCAGTATTACTGCTGCACATGATAAAACAGCACTGTCCAAGGCCAAGAATACAGCTGCTGTGGGACCTAACAAAATTCCTCGCTGTGTTCTACATGAATTACAGAGTGAACTGGCACCTCACCTGTGTACCCTGTTCAATCACAGCCTCACCTCAGGCTTTGTCCCTACCAAATGATGCACTGCTATAGTCATCCCTCTCTACAAAGGAGGAGTGACAACAGACCTTGGGAACTATTGCCCCATTAGCCTGATGAGTCTGATATGTAAAATTATGGAACCCATCATCATGGACCTAATAAACAAGGATTTAGGGAATCTCCAAACTCTGGATCCTACACAGTTTAGTTTTGTGAAGGTTAGATCATGCCTGATCACCTTGATTGACTTCTTTGTGTCAGTCACCAGAGCTGTGGATGAAGGCAAGGTGTTTCTTACAGTCTACCTTAATCTGACCAAGGACTTTGATACCATTCCCCACTCAGGAATCATAGAAAGACTGGGCATCAACCCCTGTATCACTAGGTGGGTTGCAAACTGGCTCACAGATAAAACCCACAGTGTGAAAGTAGCTGACTCCAAGTCAGACTGCAGACCAGTCACAAGTGGAGTCCCACAGGATTCGGCCTGGGTCCTCTCCTGTTTGGTATATACTTCTCTGAAGTCCAGGCCAACATGAAGGGACTCTGGCTGACAAAGTTCGCAGAAGATTGCAAGTTGGGAGCTATTATAAACTCCCCAAGTGATGTTGACATCCTACAGAAAGGCCTTACTGAGACCAACGACTGGTGTCAGAACCATGGCCTTAAGCTCAATGCCACAAAATGTGTCATCATCTCCCTTATTAAAAACCCAGTTCCCTTGAATTACCACATTGGTGATAGTCCATTGAACACTGAAGGCATTATAAGAGATCTGGGAACACAGGTTGACAGCAACCTCTCTTTTGACAACCACATTGCCACTGTGGTCAGAAAGTCCTTCTATGTGGCACATCTCATTACTAAGGGTTTTGAATCCAGGAAGAAAGAGGTCATTGTCTCCCTCTACTCTTTCTTCATTAGGCCAATCATCGAGTACAATGTCCCATTTGGCATGTACCTCACTAGACATCTGCAACAACTGGAGAGGCTGCAAAAGTACCTCACAAAGAGGATACTAGGCCTTAAACACTAGTCCTATATGGACAGACTCAAAAAACTCCAACTATTCTCTGTCTCATATCACCTACTTAGAGGCAATCTCTGCTTGACTTACAAAGCCATGTCTGACCCAGCTCTGTTAGAAATGCTACATTTAAAGAAATCCCAATCCCTGCAGACCACAAACTCCAGAGACCACAACCTCATTACCACAATCAACAGAACATGCTGGAGGACAGGTTCATAACCCAGAGACTGCCCATGCTCTGGAACAGACTTCCCATACATATCAAGCAGAGCACCTCACTGGCCCTCTTCAAGAAAAATTTTGCTGAGTAGATGAGAAATAGAAAATTCACCCCGAGGATCACTCCAGTGGCTCTACTCAACAGAGGTACTGGGAACTAAGGTCAGTTGTCAAATGCCAGGGTAATCCTATGGGCTAGGCTTCTAAAGGCTCCAAGGCCATTAGCCTAGTACAAACCTATGAACCTATTAACCTATTATCAACATTACCCAACTTACCCTGATGTCCAGAGATGTCTTGTGCACTCCACATCCCCTGCTAATTATATATTCCAACACTGTGAGGAAAGGGGTAATTTTATTGATCCCCACTGTACTGTGATCTCCAATACAGTTGTAACAGTGACACTCAAAACCATGAATGCAAGCTATATCTCAATATTTTTGTGGGGATGTAAATTCAGCTCAGGATTTTAAGTTTTTGTACTTGTACCCTCAACCATCTGAATGATGGTAAACTAACTTTTAGACATTTAATAGTAAACCCCGCAATACACACCTGAGAAAGCAGCACAGAGGAAAACTGTGTGTGCCATGCTACACAATATGCTAAATACAGAACATAGTGGTCTTTCAGCTGCAGGTGTGGGTGAACTACCCCAAGAACCCAAGATATCTGAAGATGACATTCCACAACTATCAGAGAAGGAGCAGGAGGACATAGGGGGGAAAAAACACAGGTGTAGGTGACAGAGGGGGTGAAAATGAGTCCAAGCCCAGGCAACATGACAGCATCTGACACACAACTTTGAGTCATGACAAGCCACATGTACAGAAGTACACACATTAAACATTGATGTTCAGGTGTTGGACCCCCACCAGAGTAGCACAGATTGCATCTAATGGCAATTACCCAGTAGATGTACACACTGAGCATCAGACATAACAACATAGTTATAACATATAATGTTATGAGCATATTCAAATCTATCCCAACATGGATCATCAACTCAGGGCACAACTGATGCAGGTATGCATACAGACTCATAGTGGTGTATGTGCATATGACAGAGAACAAGGGATATACATCTCTGAAACACATTACATTCCTGTCTGTCCATTATCAATAGATGCAAACAGGAAAACAACTCAGAACATAATGCAAAACTGTTGTCAATACCACAGGCAACATATATCAATGTAAAGTAAGAATACACTGTAATGTATTAAATGGAGTCACCTATGGTTAGTAAAAATGTTAGATTCCCATGGCATCAGACTTCACAAAAAACAAAATAAAACAAATTCCACGGACAATGTATATGCAGTATTGGTGCTGAATTTATTTTTCATAACATATCTGGTACCTCGGTAGTTCACCTTCAAAGGATAAATCACATTACAATAAGTCCCTTCTTTATACCCAGTGCCCCCTATTGATTCAATTAAATAATAACATCTTTAAAAAAAAATTAATTTTTAAAGTGCAAATGAATTAATACAAAATTATTTACACAATTTAATGCATCTTTTAATACAATAATATCCTATAGTTAAACAATTTACTAATGATATAATTAAATAAATAAATACATAAAAAATAAATAAATACATGCAACAGTAAATAAAAAAACAGTTCATCTATTAAATGCTATCTTTTTACTAAGTTAACATCAAGAATTAACCTTCTTGGATGGAGTGTTCTAAAATTCAAACTCAGCCTACTTTCCAAATCTATCAATTGTTTAACAGAGTCACCTCCTCTATGCATGAATGGTTGACCCAAAACACTGAAAATTAACATTTCATCAGAACCACCATTTATGGTATGAATGTGCTCAGCAACAGGGCTGCTCATATTCCTGACCAAATAAAAAAGGTGGCGGCACTGCCCTAATCTACTCTAATCTTCTTACCTTAGTTCCCCTCCAAATTCCAATCCCACAATTCAAGCAATACTGAACTAACAGTTGGTCTACTAAAAATTAATAAACACAAGAATATTTATTTATATATATATATATATATATATATATATATATAGGGCATCATTGCCCTATATATATCTCCTGGCAACAACATCTCTACCCTCGAAGATATTCCCTTATGGGCCCCAACTGAAATTAATTAATTATGAAACTTACATACTAGGGGATGTAAATCTCGACTGGAACAAGATCAATAGTCCCTCTCCCTCCTTATCCATTAACCTCTATAACTTTACTTAAGTAATCCTGTCCACCACCCTACCCAACAAAACAAATCCCCCAGGATCCATTATAGACTGGATCCTAGTCACCCATACAAATAAAATAACCTACTCTGGCACCATTCCTGACACCATTAGCGACCACCTTCCAGCCTTCATTCATTGTTCAACTAGCTCTACCCCACATCAGCATCAATACATTCTCACTTGCAACCTTAGCAACTTTAACCCCTCAACTTTCCCAAATATTCTCAAACAAATGAACTGGCAAAGCCTAAACACCCTTCCTCTTGATAAAGCTATAGACCACTTCAACTCTGTCTTTCTTGACACTCTAAACTCCCTAGCCCCACTAAGAAACAAAAGGATAAAAACAAATACTGCTCCATGGCTATCCAAAGAAACCAACCTAATTATGCTTCAAAGGGACAAATCCTGGAAGCTTTACCATAACAACAAACTGCCCAAAACCCTGCTCGAATACAAAAATCTCTGTAACCTAGCAAAACAATGAATCACTAAGGACAAAAATCCTACTATATTAAATTCCAGTCCAATAATAACAATAACCCCAAACAATTCTGGAAATCCATAAACTCTCTTCTCAACCCCGGCTCCAAGAATAACTCTTGTCCTGACCCAAGTATATCTGACCTTGAATTAGGCTCCAAATTTAATTAATTTTTTATTGAAACTATTTCTAACCTAACCAAGACTTTCCCTAACAATAATCCACCTGTCCACCATTCCTTTTCACCTAACCTACCTATGTTTGAGCTTAAATCAGTCTCTACCAATCTCATAAAAAGACTCCTATTCAAAGGTAAACCTTGCTCCAATGCTCCTGATAATATTCCCTCCTCCTTCCTAAAATGTGCAGCTGATGGTATAGCACTCCCAATCAGCATCATAATCAACAGATCTATAAAGGAATCATATGTACCCAAACTATGGTGTTCAGCCTACATTCTTCCTCTCCACAAAGGAGGCAAAAACACCGACATCTCAAGCTTCCGGCCCATTGCTCTGCTCTCACCAATCTCCAAAATCTTAGAAAAATGTATCCACCTCCAACTTATGCCTTTCCTAACCCAAAACCAACTCCTTACATCTACCCAGCGTGGCTTCTGCCCAGGCCACAGCACTATAACCACTTTACTCTCCTTAGAAACTGTCAACCAAGCCCAAGATTCAGGACACTTAGTTCCCACAGTTCTTCTCAACCTTTCTAAAGCTTTCAATACTGTTTCCCATAAACGTCTTATCTATCAATTCTCAAACCTACACCTCTCACTAAATACTGTATCCTGGTCCTCTAGCTACCTGTTGGACAGATCTCAGGCAGTCAAATGGAAGAACACCGCCGCCTCCTCCTTACTACCTACCCCAACTGGCATCCATCAAGGGTTCATCCTCAGACCTATGCTTTTTAACATCTTTATCAATAACTTTCACTCTGGTATTCCTGATGCCAAAATTATTCAATATGCAGATGACTATGTTAGTCTGCTCTGCCTCAAACCTCCCTGAAATACTGACTAAAACCCAAACTGCTTTTTCAACTACGGAAAATTGGATGCGACAAAACCACCTCTCACTAAATGCAAATAAATCTAAAATTCTACTATTCTCTCCCTCTAAGACTTTCTCTTATGACAAAAATTCATTCAAAATCCTTAGCCAAACCAACTCTCCCATTGAAGTGGTTCCCTTTGCAAAGCTTCTTGGCATTACTATTGATGAACACCTCAAGTTCGATATCCATATCCAACAAAATATAAAGAAAATCTACCAAAAGCTAGGTATGCTTTATTGGAACAATCTCTTTCTCTCAAACTCTACTAGACATACTTTTGCTACTACTTATCTCCTTCCATCCCTGTTATATGGGGCCCCTCTTCTAAATAACCTGACCGCTACCAACACCTCTAAATTGGAAAACTGCTATAACAAGATCTCCAAACTTGCTTCCAGATCCAAAAACTCCACCCATCACTGCCATACCCTTAATTCTCTAAACTGGCTAGAACTCCCTAATTATCTAGACTACCTCCAACTTACCACAGCACACAGACTTGTATTTCACCCAAATAAATGTCCAGCTCTAACATACATCCTTCCCCCCTACACCCCCAATAGACCTCTCAGATCTGAACATCAAAACCTAATTGCTATTCACAAACCTAAATGACCTGCTGGACAACTTCTCTTCTTTTTCTCACTAGGCAAGAAATGGAATTCTCTCTCTTCCATACTTAGGACAATATCCAACTCAGAAAACTTCAAAACCCAGCTTTTCACTTACCTGTCCTCCAAATAGAATTGCACCTGCTTTCACCCTATCTAATTTTAATTAACAAATACCCTGAGGAGGATTTTCTCCTAGGTTCCTAATCTCTAAAAGCCCAGCAACTATTTCCTTGAGTTGACTCAAGCTCTCTGCAATTGCTACTCAATACACAATTTCAACTTTGTAAATATTATAAATAGCTTCTTACTTCAAATAATGCATGTAAAGTGCTTCCTTATTTTAAATGATTGTATGTATAATGTTTCTACACTTCAATTATAATGAAGGTATATTTCAAATGAATCTCTACAGTACAACCATCAGATGTATAAAAAATTATCTTTGTTGATCAAACCTGATACTGAATGTACATATTTGTAAACTGTACTTTATTCTGTAACTTCCTTAATTTTATAACCTTACTGTTTTATAGAGCTTTTCTCCCTGGGCCTCCAATAAAAACAGGCACACTTGGGCCCAGTGGATTTTCCCGGTTACCAAACTGAAATAAATAAATAAATAAATAAAATATCACCCAAATGCTCCAAAACTCATACCTTCACCAATAGATAGTTCGACTATTAAATACTGTGCATTCTGAATTGCATGAGTTCTTGAATCTTGTGAGTGACTCTTTGGACAGGATGAATGAGACACTGGATTGGGCAGTGTCTATGAAGGAATGTCTGTTGGGGAAGGGTGAGCATCCACATGGCCAGAGAACTGCTACATCTTCTGGTGTTAGCTGATCCTGCTCACAAAGTAACACCACATTCACTGCTCTGTAAGTGATTGCGGTGTCAACATCCAGACATGGTAAGCCATGAGGCTGTGGTCCTGGATGTAGTTGTAAGGAGAGCTAGTCTAAAAGACATCACTCAGATTCATGTAGTACCCCAGCGTCTAGCCAGTGCCATGGAAGTAGGTGTGCAACTCCTGGCAGAGGCGGTTCTTGTGGTCAGAAGTGACAACGCTGACCTAACTACTTTACCATTATGGCTCACACCACTCTGAGATGCCTGGATATAGTGCTATTATAGACCTTGATTATGTTCATGCAGACACACACACATTGAAAAAAAATCACTTACCTATACCACCTCACACAAGATATCCAAAAAGTACCGTTGAGTGCTATACATCTGTTGTTACTGGCCCTGAACACTGTATACTCTGACAGATAAATGTATTTTTTGCAGGGCCAAATTCTGCGCACCCCCACCCGCACTAATCATATATTCCAACTCAAAAATTACATTAGCCCAATCCCTGCTGCACCACAATCTCACCAAACAACCTATTGCAACTTGCAATGTTCCAGCATTTCAGTGCTCTGGGATGTCAACAATGAGGACCATTGAAAAATGGGTGTGGTGATTTGAATGCTGACATTTTGGTAAAATGTTCTAACACAGACCTCTAATTAATAATGGTATTTCAAAGCTGTTGAACTATCATGTTATCTTTCATAACAGATACTTTTTTTCATTTACCTGTATAACTGAATTATGTACAGTTATCCGTCTTGTACAAATGTAAATTATCACAGGAGCCTTTTTCTTTAGTCAACACCTTTTGTTTTCTTCTCATCTACCTCTATAATCTGTTGATTTTTGTGTGCTAAAAATAGGACTGTACTGCTCAATGCATTTTCAAATTACTGGATCATTACTAATTTCCTTGTCAATATTTTGATGGACTGTACTTGTGCATGAGTGATATCAATCCTTTTATATGTCCTAAGCTTAAGAAAAAGCACTGAAAATTCAGTGGATTAAGTGGATGGTGGTTATTTCCATTTGTGGTGTTACTGGATTCATTCCAGGGCACATCTACCAACAGTGACCACCACTAGTGCTCATTCCAAAGGCAGGACATATAAAGACAATTAGCTGCTGATCAGATTAGTGCATTTCCACTCAAAAACTCTTCTATTCACATTTAGTCCCCCTCCCCCAACTCTTTCAACTCCAATTCCATGAATAGTGGCACAGCTGCTTTATAATTTTAGTGTCACTGTCCCTCAGGTCATCTTCTTTCTATAGCTAACTTCTCAAGAATGTTTCTACTTCAGTCTTCATTTGTAGGCATATCTTCCCCTATTACTATTGCTTGCTGCCTAATTATAGGTCCCCAAGATGCAGGCCATATCTTCAAATGCAGCCTTCCCTTCTAATAGAATGACATTACTTTAGATAGATAGATAGATAGATAGATAGATAGATAGATAGATAGATAGATAGATAGAGATATAGATATGTGGGGCCTTTTATTCTTGAAACAGATTTTAATGTTCTTACAGTAGTTGACCATATTGCAGTATTGCCAGTGACCACCAACCTACATTCTAGTTTATTTATTTATTTTTATTTTATTTAACATTTATTTACCAGGAAAGTCTGACTTGGACCAAAGTCAATTTTCAGCAGCGGCTTAGGGAGAAACACTCCAGACATTGTTGTACAGGTTTTCTCCTAACTTTTCTCCTAACTTTTACCTTAATCATTGGTACTACTTCGCATCCATCATCATCATCATCATCACCACCATCAGTCTCGGGCCACTCACTACTTAAATCTTTGCAGCATATTGTTCCTTATCATTAATATTTACTAAAATTAGGTTATGATGTTAAATACCATACTGCTGTTCCTCCTTCATAGTTAATAGCCGTCCTTGCAGCAATCAGTTGTGATTCTGATTACTGTCTATAGTATTTTAATATGAAAAACTTTATTGGCTTCCTGGAGTTCATTTTGCCTGTTCTCTTTCAGTTCCAACTAAGTTTCTTCACCTTCCAGTGTTATTTTTTCCTTCATTATTACTCATTTCATCTATAAGCTGGCAGTACCTTTGAAGAACCAACGTACCGTAAATAATAATGAACCACAGGAATAAACTGTCTCTCTTTAACATGTTAACATTTCTTTACTATTAGTTATTAGTGAAAGGCACTATAAATGGTATACTGTCTATGAAAATATAAGTCAGCAAAGGGACTGGACAAAGCTGTCCACTGTCATGATATCATTTCTTAACAGTGGTTGAGGCTACAGATGGGATGATAAAGAAGGGGCCAAGTTACTGAAGAATAAGTAGATGAGAGTCAACCATTGCAGCTGCCCTACTGATGACTCTATTTCCCCTTTTAAATGCTTTGTATCACTTCTCCACAGATCAAAAAGGTTATCACATTAGAACAATGTTCATGAAAACAAAGAAATACTGTGAAAAAAGTACAGCAAGAGTAAACAAACCATTAACTATCTCATCAACTAGTTGGATAATTTAACTAGCAGTTAATATGTCCAAACTTTATAGCTCCAAGAATATGAACCAGCAGTGGGATGTTGGAAAAGAAGTTGAGAAGACTGGCTGATTCCATTCATCACATATATGTTTTGTAGTATTAAAATGCTTTAAAAATAATTCATAATATCCAAAATCCAGTAGTTAAAGACAGGAGGAACCACTAATTTTGCAACTGTAAAAATAGCTTTGTAATCTTTTTCTACTATGGTTGCAATGCTGCCCACACCATCACATGTGAAACCCTGAGCTTTTTAGCCCCAAAACATGCCAACACTCTTTATAAGAGTTTACAGAGCAGCCCATTTTTTCGTGAACTCAGTATGCTCTTTTTTTTCTGTTTCTTTTAACAACTACATGATGTGCCCAAAGGCTCATCACTTGTAGGAGGCAAGACTCAAGTCTTTTTTTTCTCAACTCAGGGCAAGAGCCCAAAGGTCATTTATTGTCTGACTGAAAAAAGAACATAATGAGCTCATCTTTTCTGAGGTGAGAGTTGAGAGTTAGAAGTGATATAATTTGTTGTTTGCTATCATGTGGCTTTCCCTATCCTGCACCTCCCTCCCTTCCTGTGGTCAGATTGTGCATTTTATTACATCTTACTGCAGAGAGCTTCTGTGTGCTACCATACACATCTTCCTCCCATCAATGTAACACACTGTTGTCTGATGTAGATGTCACCAGACTCTCTGCTGAAGCTGATACAAACCCACTCTCCTGTAAGAATCACTGACCCACTAAGTGGAATGACCTCACTCCACCCAAGATGAGTGAACTAGCATTGACTGCAAGGGTCTGTATCAGAACATCGAAGTTTTAAAACTTCAAATGTTCTAATTTTGACCCGTTTTGAGAGAATGCTAAAAATAACAAAGCTGTAGAACACCGAATTCTTTCCTAGGGAAATAATTCAGTTGGCCGGTTCTGTGGCTTCGCTATTTTCAGCGCTGTGGTGGAAATTTACGAGTTGGGTTCAGGTAAGTGTGCAACTGTGTGGTTGTTAGGATTAGGGCATTGTTTAGGTGAGTTAGGGTTAGGGCGCGGGTTAAGTGAGCTAGGGTTATGGCGTGGGTTAGGTGAATTAGGGTTAGGGATGGGTTAGGTGAATTAGGGTTAGGGGTTGGTTAAGTGAGTTAGGGTTATGGTGCGGGTTAGGTGAGTGTGCGATAGTGACGGACCTTAGGGATAGGGTTAAAGTAAGTGGATAGATAGTAGTGTATGTATAGTTTAGTGTAGGGGTTAGTTGTAGGATTATAAGTGTATGTGTGTGGATTGATGTTTTTTAGGTGTGCTTGTGTTGTGTGTATGTGTTTTGAAATAGCAAATTTTTTTCCCCAAGGAAAAAATTTGCTGTTCTGAATGTTTGATATTATGTGGTTTAGATATTTTAGGTTCGATAAAATAGCATTCGCTATTTTCATCTTTTGATAACGGGATATAAATGTGTCTGCAAGGCAATTCATGCACATCCTCCTCTGCCTGGCTCCTTCAGTGTCCAAGCTGCTAATTGAACATGGGTCATGATAATTATAGCTCCCAAGCAGTCGAGTATGTCAGATAGCCCAATGCACTGAAGTAGTGCTAATGTTGAATCCAAATAATGTTAAACAGCTACAAAAATGCTGAAAAAACACTGGATCTAAGTGATAGCAAGCAATTTAATGAAAAAATAAACAACTGGTAAGTGCTTTCGTCCCACCAATACAGAACTTCATCAGACAAATGACATATAAAATTCAGCAGTGTTTAACTGATTCAAACATAGTCACATGTACAAGAAGTCTTAAAACCATGCCTCCTTAAAAACATATAAAGGCAAAATACTCATATAGTACAATATAATAGTATGGTGAAAAATAAACATGTGTAATCTAAAAATGTAAATATATATGTATATAATAAATATAATATATAAATATAATAATATTCATAGTTATCTAAGCAAGGTTTTTAATCTCAATTAATGGGGTAATAAATTTAATAAACATTTTGGAAATCACATTAATGCTGCTGAACCACTGTCCTCACACATAGAAGATGAAGAAACTTTTTTAGATCAAGAGGAATACCCCCACTGAGACGTTCAGAACGTCTAAAGAACAGGACTACCCCAATGGAGAATATGAGGGAGGAGGGGTATCAAACACCACAATGATTAAACAATCGGTGGAATGGGGGGGTGAATGTGAGGGGGAGACTATCTTACAACAGAGGTTGGAACAACAGAGACTGAGTTATAATAATTTTCATGTATTAAATGATTATGTAGTTCCGCCCTTTACAGCAGCAAATTCTTTTCATCATATATTACCCCGTTGTTCCATAGTGTCTAATTCTTTAGGTGATTTTAATGTGTACAATTTTTCAGATTTAAAATGGCATACTGATTATTGTGATATCTTGGTGAAAGGCTTTACATTTGTGCCCTGGCAACATAGTGACCGAGCTAATGTGCTTATGGATTTGAAAGTATTTACTAGGAAATTAAACTTAAAAGTGCTATTTCAAAATTATTTTTCTGAGCAGATTTTGAACCGCCTCACTATTTCTAGCACCTATAACCCCCCATTACACCATATGGTATCACTATTTGAAAAAATGTGTGAACTTGATATTCGAATGTTTTTTTACAAAAAGTTAGTATTATGAAACCAGATAAAGGGGGAGGTGCTGTTATAATGAATGTTAAGGATTATAATAAGAAGATGGCTTATATTTTAAATTTATTTATGTATTTATTATTTATTCCAGTTTGATAACTGGGGAGGTCCACTGGGCTCGGGGAGCCTGTTTAAAGTGAAAGCCCAGGGAGAAAAGCTCCAACAATACATAGTTACATGAATAATTACTAAGAAACTTTGCATTACTGACAAATAAACAGGTAGCATTCATAAAGAAACAAATAATTACAATTTTGTTTAGGTGTAAAAGACAGGCAAATGGCCTTGAGGCTAGATTTTACAGTATAGTTATATATACATTATACAAATGAGCAAGGTTAGCTAGGTGAGAGGTTAACCAGGAGTAAAAGTGGAGCAGACCTTGGGAGGTATAGGGTGAAAAGTACAGTTGCATTTCCTGTTTGACTAAAGGTGAGAATGAAGAAGAGTTTTAAAGTTTTCAAGGTTATCGCAGGTCCTAAGCGTGGAGGGAAGAGCATTCCATTTTTTGGCTAAGGTGAAGGAAAGCAGAAGTTGACCAGCTAGACGCTTGGGATTGTGGATGGTGATTAGGTTTTGGTGGGTAGATCTAAGTGTTCTATGGGGATTATATGGTTGTAGGATATTGGATAATGCAGGGCACTTGGTAGGTTGGAATAGTAATCTATAGGCAGTCGTGATTTGGAGAAAGTCAAGTTGGTTATGGAGTTCAAGCCAGTTTAATGAGTGAAGGGAAGAACAGTGATGAGAGGAAGATTTGGCTTTGGTAGCAAATCTGGAGATTTATTGTAATATATTTCTAGTTTGGAGGATAGTGAGGAGGATAAATTAGTAAGCAGAGGGGCACCATTCAGTAGAGAGGGAAGGAGATAAGTAGTGGTAAGAGTTAGTCTGGTAGCAGGAGAGAGGAATTGTTTGTTTCTATAAAGCAGGCCGAGTTTTATGTGGGTTTTCTTTATGTCTAGCTGGACGTGAGTATTAATTTTAGGTGTTCATCGATGGTTGCACCAAGAAGTTTGGCAGAGGGAATGACCTCTAAAATGGAGTTGTTATGGCTGATTATTTGGAATGAGTTTTTATCAATAGGGGAGGACTTAGAAGGAGAGCATAGAAGGATTTTAGTTTTGCTAGCATTTAATGAGAGGTGATTTTGGAGCATCCAGTTTTTGGTAGTTGAGAAGGCTGTTTGTGTCAGTAGTTGGAGATCTGTTAAGTTGGAGGTACAGCAGATCAAAGTAGAATTGTCAGCATATTGAACAATTTTACTATTGGGTATGGCCTTGTAAAAGTCATTAATAAAGATGTTGAATAGAATTGGGCCAAGTATGGATCCTTGGGGTACTCCAGTGGGGGTAGGATGGAAGGTGGAGGTGCCCTGGACCTATTTGATAGCCTGGGACCTGTCAAAAAGATAGCTGGAGAACCAGGAAAGAGTTTTATGGGAGAGATTGAGATTAGACAAATGATTTAGAAGGTGGGTGTGGGAGATGGTATCAAAAGCTTTAGATAAGTCCAGCAGAATTGAGGATACTAAATTACCGGAGTCACAGGCTAAATTGACAGTATGTAAGAAGGAGAGAAGCGCGGTGTTGGTACTATGTCCTGGGTGGAAGCCATGTTGGGTAAGAGAGAGTAGCTGGTGTTTGGTAAGGAATGGCAAGAGCTGGAGGTGGATGCATTTTTCAAGGAGTTTTGAGGGAGGGGAAAGGATGGCTATGGGGCGGAAATTAGATACGTTATAGTTTTTGCCACCCTTGTGAAGTGGAAGAATATATGCAGAGTGCCATAGTTTAGGTACATAGGATTCAAGTCGGGATCTATTGATTAGGATGCTAATAGGGAGAGCAAAACCATTGGAGGCTATTTTTAAGAAGGAGGAGGGAATGTTGTCGGGGCATTGGAGCAAGGCTTTAGGTAAGAGAGTAGTTTCTTTATTTGGTAGGTGTAGATGGGTTTGAGTTCAAAAGTAGGGGGGGGAAGAGGGAGGATATTTGGTTGGGGTGGGGTTGAGGGTTGCTGTTGGTAAAGGTCTTGATTAGCTCAGCAATAGAAGTGGTGAAGAAGGTGTTGAATAGTGAGGCAATTTCAAGGTTAGATTTGCTGGTGTCGGGGCAGGGATTGTTTTTAGTACCTGGCATAAGGAGAGAGTTGAGAGAGTTCCAAAATTATTTGGGATTTTTTGCATGATTTGTTTGCATTTTGATGTAGTAGGACTTTTTATCTTTGATAACTTGTTTTTTGGCAAGGTTTCTTAGTTGTTTGTATTTAAGTAAGATGTCTGGTTGTTTATTTTGGAGGTATTGTCAGAAAAATATATATTAGTATATGTATTAGTAATATGCTTAGTGCATTTAGAGCTTGAAAAGGGTTAACACATTTATTCTATTTTACACTGCATAAATCTGTACAAATTGCAGAAGCTTTCTGACCTTGTATTGCCATGAAATATGCGCAGCTAAAATCTTTGCTTATGCCTTGGAAACTTACTGAGAAGCATATGATTTCTGCTTGTGTCAGGAAAAATAATGAATAGAACAATACCACTTGTATGAATGTTGTGAAACTTAGACAAGGAGTTCCACTTATGCTGTGAGAAAATACACAGCTGCAGAAGCTATAGATAATTAGAACAAAGGCTGCTCGAAAATATGGACTGCAATCAGCATTTGCTTGTGTCTGAGATAGAAAAGTACCTTGAAATGTAACTCATGCATTAGAACTATACAATAGAAGCTTGTAATGGGCTAGTCCCCACCAAGGCCAGGTTGCTTTTCTCAAAAGTTTCTCACAAATGTAGTCATGTCAGCAGAAAATCTGAGTAGCATCTGCTGTAGAACAATACTGAAAGTTGTGTTTGATTACGTCAGCTATAGAAGGCCATGTTTTGTAAAACAGTATAAGAATAGCATACTTCCTGTTAGTAGTTAGGCAAAATCCTGTATTTGCATGTTTTTTGTCTCCTTGCTGCAAGTTATTAAATGTGCCTTAACTGAACCTTACGTGCATTGGTCTTTGAAGTTTTTTCTTTTGACAGATTGGTCCTTCGGACCGGAAACCCTCACTTCGCCTCGGATCAGACAGGCCAGGTGGCTTGAAACCGTATGGGGAAGAAACCACATCGGTTCTTCTTATTTGAAAAGGCCTCTGACTGAATTGTCGTACAAAAGAGGCTAGCCACTTTCTGATCTGCGACTGAAGGACGGGTTTACACCAACCAGGTAATCAATCACGAAGGCTCAGGTAAGGTGAATCTACCTTTTTTTTCTGTTTCAGATCAGGGACTAGATTTGCATTGTTTTTGTCAGGACTATATTTTTATAAGTCAGGGACAAAAAAGATTGCTGTCTTATCATAGAGCAGGGAAACAGAGCAGGTAGGCAGTCATTCTGAGGAGACTATAACAAAATCCATGGTACCACGTTAAAAAATAAGGATTTATATAACAATTAAAAGGATAGAACAAAATGGTTAATAATTGCACAAAAAGATCCCAAAATCCACCGTTAACCAAAGACGCGAAATACGTGCAGTCACAGCGTGCTGATAATATTAAATACTATTCAACATGGGTTAATAAGTATGAATTTGACGGTAAATTAGAAAAATCCTCGCTTATCAAACTTGTCAAACAGCTTAAAACTGATTCTAAAGGTCGGGTAGAAAAGCAGCGCCAATTAGGAATTCCTCAGGCACACAGGTGGATTGAGGAGGTAAACTGTAGGGAACAAAAGAATAATAATTCAAAAGCAATGTTTTTAGATAAGGAGGACAATAACTTAGTAATAGCATCAGCCCCTCCACCTCCCTTACCAGAATATGAAGCAAGTGAACAAGTTAGTCCACCCCCGCGATATCCTGCTGTCACTGTAAATAGAGATACTACAAAAGCAAAACCGTTTATTAGAGATCCCGTCGAGACCAGGTCTCGAACACGGGCAGGTAATTCAAAAGGGGACATTGAGCTATACCAAATGGGTAGGAATTCACAATCTATGAGTGAAGAAGAAATATGCCCACTTATAGAAGTGCCTAATCCTCAGGCAGGGCAAGAAGGTCAGGACCCAACTATTCTAGTGTATAGACCCTGGACTCCGGAAGACATCCGGAAACCCACTGAGGGAATTCCCCATCCAAAAGTTAATTTTAGAAAGTTCTTAGAAGATTTGCAAGGAATGAGGCTAAGTTATAATTTAAATGGAGAAGAGGTAGAAAAAGTAGTCAGACAAATTGTGGGACCAGATTGGCACATGATTAGTGGCAACTGGAATCCCTGTGACACTGTGCTCAGGCCCCTCCCACATAGCAGTGCAGAACTACACAACAGAGTGGAAGGTCTTACAGACCGCATCTCTGAGAAATGGAAGCCTAGGGCAGACTGGACTTGCATTAATCAATGCATCCAACAAGAAAGCGAAACTGTTGACAAATATTATGCCAGACTGTTAGAATGTTTTAATAACCATTGTGGAATGCAGGTTCCTGAAGATCAGACACATGATTCCCCATATGAGCAGCAGCTAAAGAATGCATTTTTGAAAGGCAGTATTGCACCCATAAGCAGTTTTATTACAAAGCACATGGTAGATCATTGTACAAGCAGATTACAGTCATTACTTGAATATGTTAGGCATGCCGAAAGGCATTTTAATAGCAAAAAGAAAAAGAAAGCCCAAGTATTTTCTGTAGAAGATGGAGCAGAAGTTTATGTAGTACAGTCCAGAAAAAAGGGCAAGAGAAATGCCCAGGGAAACAAACAATCTGATCAGCGATCAGAGGACTTTGAAGGGCGAAAGAAAAGGGGTGAATGTTTTAAATGTGGTAAAAAGGGGCACTTGGCAAGGGATTGCAAGAAAAACAAGAAGGCAACCATGGAAGACAAGGAGGGTGAGGACTGACTATATGATAATCAAGAATCACTAGAAGGGGACAGAAGAGAAAGGACAATGAAAATGTGATAGAGGGAGTAGAGGATGTGACTGAAGAAATAGAGGAAGTGCAGGAAGTTACGGATAGTGAAGAAAATGAAATATTGGATTTAGATTTATTGAGCTTAGAGCTCTATTTAGCAGTCATGAAACCAGAAGTTACACTCCTGGTAGAAGGGAGGGAAGTCAGATTCTTGTGTGACTCAGGGGCATCATGGACCCTGATACATCCCTCTAAACTGCCAGAGAATTCAGAGTCACCTGATTACATATTAGTGAAAGCAGCTAATGGACAGCTGTATCGGGAGCCCCTCTCCCATAATATTGCAATAACTGATCCTGTTTCAGGACTGACCCAAAAAAGTAAAATTGTTGTTTCTGCAAAATGCCCAGTAAATCTCTTGGGCAGAGGCCTTATGCAGCTATTTAGTATAGCAGTAGTTCCGACTATGCAGGGTATGGAAGCACAGCGACAAATTGATACCTTTGCAGTGCAATTGGAGGGTGAAGTGTTTTATTGGTACAGCCAGGACTTGGTTACGACTGGTCCAGGGGCAGTAACCGAAGAGTTGATGAATGTAGCCATCAGCAAGTTCCACTCCCTTGACATTGATAAACAGCATTTGTTGCACTGTACTCTGTATTATTGTAACACACCAGGACCTGATAAGGAATATGAGCAAGAATTGTTTAGAAATTGTGCAAACAGATTGATATTACGTAATATGTACTGGGACATGGAAGGGAACAGTGTAGCCAGCTGTTCATTGCCTCAGAAGTTCTTTGCACTCTATAAATCTAATCGATTACCACACATTAGCTTAACTAAGGACAAGAATGTAGAATGGGTAGACTTAGGAGAAAAAGTCACGAAATGGGAAAAACAGACAGAGTTAGAACTGTCAGAACAGGGAATACAAATGCAGAAGTTGAATTGGATAACTCAGACCAACCCAGTCGTGCACTTGCAGTCTAACAAGGACAGCTGATTAGCACTCCTATTAAAGGAGGAAGAGAATGCCTTACAGAATATACCAGAAACTCTTTGGTCAAAAATCGAGGAATGATAACATCTACTGGCAAACCAATCAATCATGCACAGTTTATTTTAGATCTTTTAGAATCTATTCAGTTACCTCAGAAAGTAGCTATTTGTAAATGCACAGCTCATACCAAGCAACAGGATAGGATTTCAAAAGGTAATGCGAGAGCTGATACAGCTGCAAAGCAGGCAGTTTCAGAAGTATTTCTTTTGAATGAGGAATTACAACCCTCTGAGATTTTAGATGTAGAAATGTTAAAGACAATGCAGACACTTGCTATGCAAGCTGAAAAACAAAGATGGGTAAAATGAGGAGCAATTCTCGAAAAGGGGCTGTACATCTCTAAAGAAGGGAAACCGATATTGCCATCTAATTTGTTTAGATATGCAGCTTTGTTGATCCATGGGTAGTGCCATGTCTCAACAGGGGGGATGGTACAGCTGGTGAACCAAGTGTTCACGACATACGGATTCTTAAACTACTCTAAACAATTTTGTTTGATGTGCCACATTTGTAATAAACATCATGCATAAGGGGCGTTAAAGCCCAAGCAAGGGAGTTTCCCTACACCACTCTATCTGTTTCATACTATCTGTATGGATTTAATAGAATTGAACAAATGTGAAAATAAGACATATTGTTTTGTCATTGTAGATATGTTTTCCAGATGGGTGGAAGCCTTTCTGACTAAAAATCCAGATGTGGCAACCGTGGCGAAAATTCTCATTAAAGAAATCATTCCTAAATTCGGCATTCCGGAAAGGATCTACAGTGACAATGGCACACACTTCGTAAACCAGACCATACAACAGTTAAGTAAACATTTTGGTATTTCTTTAAAAAATCATTGTGCATACCACCCACAATCTGCAGGGCTAGTAGAGATGCATAATGGGATTTTAAAGAGTAAGCTAAGGAAGTTAATAGTAGAAACGCAGAGGAATTGGGTGTACTGTCTGCCCCTGGCACTGTTGAGCATGAGAACTGTTCTGAATGCAAAAGGATTGACTCCTTTTGAAAAACTATTTGGAAGGGCTTATTATATACCTCAGTGGAAACCTCTCATGCCCACAGTCCAGGAAGCCGACTGTACACTCACAGAGTACATGAGAAATCTGTTAAATTCTAAACATTTGTTGCAGTAAAATTCTGTTTCAGATAAAGAACAAACCAGACCATCAGAAGTGGCAGTGATCCCAGGTACCTGGATCTGGGTGCAGACAAAAAAGAAAAAGAATTGGGCATCACCAAAGTGGGAAGGTCCATATCAAGTGCTTCTGTCAACACCCACTGCAGTCAAGATAGCAGAGATTGCCTCCTGGATCCACGTGATGCACTGCAAACTAGTCAAAAACTTTGAACTAGACAAAAATCTTGTCACATGCCAAGATTAAAAATGATAGAGTCCAGAAGAAACAGGAATGCAGAACAACCCTTTCCTCAGAAGTATTGCATAATCATCCTGTTTACTGCACTAGTGACAATAATCTTTTTGCTGTGGCCTTTCCTTTTCCCAGCCACACAAGCTGAACTGAATAAACGTGAACCGTTACTCATAGACTGGCATCCAAACTTTAACACTTACCAGGCAATTAAATATGTGTATGCTGAGACTTTCAGTGTTTTGAATTGCTGGATTTGCACAGCTTTGCCGACAGCATATGGGGGGTTATTAATGACTACGGTTCCCCTAGGGGTCAATGAGACCTGGGAAAACTTGATTCATGATACCTCAATTATTACATCACAAGATAAAATAGCATTGCACTTGTCTGTTCCACAAAAGGGAACTGTGTGTTTTTATAAAAATGATACTGTTCAGGTGGGTTGGAGCAATTGCAATGTTACTGTTCCTTACAAATGTTACACTAAAATTAACAATGCAGATTTTTATTGCAATACAAACTATGATTCATTTCTTGGATTGATGCACAAAACACTTGATGAAGTAAAACACAATTCTGTTCTTTATAAACAATTGTCTTTGACTGATAGAAAAATGTTTCATGCAGGGCAAGTGTATATTCACAGTAAGGTTACTACTAAAGTAGAGGACTGTTATTTTGTGTGTGGCAGAAAGGCATACAAATGGTTACCTGAGAATTGGTCCGGCAGTTGTTTTTTGGGTTACCTGGTTCCGGCCATACAACACACTGCAGTTTTGCTATGAGGAAAAATTCGGAATGTCCGAGAGGTCGACAAGAAACCTGTCAAGAAACCTACAAATCCAGTGGGGCAAATCGATGTGCGTTGGAAAACCATCACTCTATAGGCAATGGACTGACACATATGGACTTGAGTGATACTGTTATATTGTGGGCAGGCATATTACCAGCATATGGAGCAGCAAAATCGATCTGGGAGCTGAGAAAACTGTCTAAACTTCTCGAAGTAATGAGCAACGCAACTTTTTCTACTCTCGAATTGGTGACTGATGAACTGAATGCCATGAGAACTGTAGTGCTTCAAAACCGCATGGCTCTCGACTTCACCCTAGTGGCAAGAGGTGGTACTTACGCTTTAATCCAGGAGGAGTGGTGTTTGTATATTCCTGACCATAAACACAAGATAGACAATCATCTTGAGGTAATTCAGCAAGTGTCGGCCATGACCAAACCAGGCCCAAACCCACTGATTGACTTTTTCCAGAAATGGTTTGGGGGGTTGGGTACCATCCTAATGAACATCCTGATTGCCATTTGTGTAGGAATGCTCCTACTGGGAGTATGTGTTTGTTGTGGCATCCCCTGCATGAAAAGACTGATTAAAGACTTTATAGACATATCAGTTTCTGAGACCTTATATCAAAGTTCTGAGTTTGAAGAACTATTGAAAAACTGAAATGCTTTCATAAAGTTTAAACTGAATGACTCTCTTAACTGCGAATCCTGAGTAGGAAGAGGTTAGGAGAAGAAAAAACTGTTTATGCTTATTTTGAAAGTAGAATAAAAGTATTAAAAGAGGGGAAATGTCAAAAAGTATGTATTAGTATATGTATTAGTAATATGCTTAGTACATTTAGAGCTTGAAAAGGGTTAACACATTTATTCTATTTTACACTGCATAAATCTGTACAAATTGCAGAAGCTTTCTGACCTTGTATTGTCATGAAATATGCGCAGCTAAAATCTTTGAAATTTACTGAGAAGCAGATGATTTCTGCTTTTGTCAGGAAAATAATGAATAGAACAATACCACTTGTATGAATGTTGTGAAACTTAGACAAGGAGTTCCGCTTGTGCTGTGAGAAAATACACAGCTGCAGAAGCTATAGATAATTAGAACAAAGACTGCTCGAAAATATGAACTGCAATCAGCATTTGCTTGTGTCTGAGGTAGAAAAGTACCTTGAAATGTAACATATGCATTAGAACTATACAATAAAAGCTTGTAATGGGCTAGTCCCCACCATGGCCAGGTTGTTTTTCTCAAAAGTTTCTCACAAATCTAGTCATGTCAGCAGAAAATCTGAGTAACATCTGCTGTAGAACAATACTGAAAGGTGTGTTTGATTATGTCAGCTATAGAAGGCCATGTCTTGTAAAACAGTATAAGAATAGCATACTTCCTGTTAGTAGTTAGGCAAAATCCTGTATTTGCATGTTTTTTGTCTCCTTGCTGCAAGTTATTGAATGTGCCTTAACTGAACCTTACGTGTATTGGTCTTTGAAGTTTTTTTTTTGACAGGTACATTTTCCAGGTTTAATCTCATTGTAGCATAATCTTTTTGGTGTCTTTAGTAAGCCACTGGGTGGTCTTAGTTTTTACTCTTTTTGTTCTTACTGGAGCTAGGGAGTTAAGGACATTTAAGAAAGTTGAATTGAAAAGGTCAACGGCTGAGTCTAATGGAAGAGTTTTCAGGGGGTTCCAATTGGTATTCCTGAATGAATCAGAAAAAGTAGTACGGTTAAATTTAGAGAGGTTCCGAGTGTAGATAAACTGGTGGGAGTGTGGGGGGGGGGTTAGAGAAGCTCGATGGGTGAAGGCAGGGAGATGGTTTCCTAATGAGTCTGGTATGACACCAGATTGTATCACTTTATTGGGATGGGATACTAGGATCCAGTCTAGTATGGAGCCTGGGGGTTTGGTTTTGTTGGGTCTAGTGATGGTGTTAGTAAGTTGAGTGTAGTTAAATAGATTGATGGACATGATAGGGTTAGGGTTATTGATTTTGTTCCAGTCTATATTTACATCACCTAATATGTAGGTTTCCAGTTTAATATTTGAGGAAGCCCAGGACAGGATGTCTTCCAGGGTGTTGATGTTGTTACCTGGAGGAATATAGATGGAAATGAAGCAGATGCTTTTATGATTGTTAATTTTTAGAAGGCCTGCTACAAGTTCAGCATTATTGAATTAAGGGATGGGATTAGGATATGGAGTAAAGGACAGCTGGTTGGAGTAGACTAGTGCGACACTGCCACCTGGAGTACTTAGGTGGTCAGATCAAAGTGATTGAAATCCAAGGGGAAGGAATTCAGAGTCACTTATGTGAGGTCCTAGCCAGGTTTCACAGATGGCTATAATGTCAGGTGAGTTGTGAGTGAGCTAGGCATGAAAGTGAACTATTTTATTTTTTTAGGTTTTGGGTGTTGATGGTGATGAATTTGAGGCATTTATTGGTGGAATTATTGTGGGAGCTAGTATGGTTAGTAGGAGAGCCATTTGGTCATGGATTAGGATGAATGTCACCGGCTAAACAGAGGTAAGTGAGATAAGAAATACATTGTTTTGGTTTGTACTTAGTTAGAAGTGTCTGGTAATGAAAAGGTCTGAGTTTGCAGTATTTAGTAGTGATTGGGAGAAGTTTTACTTTGAAGAGGAGGGAAGGGTGGGAGGGAACTAAAGAGGCTGAGATGTTGTGGAAGTGTGTTATATGGGGGAGGTGGGGAGGCAGAGGTGGAGGGTGTAGATGGAAGTGAGTATAGGAGGTGGCATGGTATAGAGGAAGTAGAAGAAGGATGAGGAAGGAAGTAGAAATAAAGGTTTTAGGAATAGGAGAGTGCATGATAGGTGGGTCCTGTTGGATGTAATAGAGAAGAGGTTAAGGGACTTAGGAGGGAAGTGGTGAGGTAGTAAGAGGCAGGTGGGGTGGAGGGAAAGTGTTGATGTCAACAGTCAGGAAATTCAGGAAATCTCAAGACAGGATACACCAGGGAATGATATACACATGGCAGGACAAAACTTTGGTTCTTTAGAGTGTTAGTACAGGTAAAAAAACAATGTGCTTAATAAGTCTTCCTGATAGTATATAAATAATAAATACTATTGGCACAAACACCGTAATATTTTACAATGCAATAAGCAACATGAATCATAAAACAGTTGTCGAAGTCAGGCAAATCCAAGTGTAGAATATAATATACACCTAGATCTGCATATAACCAACTTGGTGATCCCAAGTATAAATCCCGACAAACATTCACATTGATAGAAAAAAAAACTAAAATTATTAGATATAGTAGTTAACAATTAAATTATGTCCATAAAAAATAAGTCCAAAAATAAATTATGTTAAATGATGAAACAGCCCAAAAGATCTTGTGCCCCACTCAATGACTTTCCGTTTGTGATGAAAAAAGGCGATGCCGGCTCTTTATGAAAAAAGCCAAATCCATATTTTTCAAAGTTTCAGCCGCCAAACGAATGACAAAAAAGTCCAGCAATGATACAAATCAAAAGGATACACACACAGATATAGGCCAATATAGGGACCCTTTGATCCTAAAACAAACGTGAATCTCAGGCCCAACAATATTAAACTCTCAATATGCCAACTCAGTGGTGGTATTCACGTATATAATCACCAGGTTACATTTTAAACAAAAATGAACCACCATGAATCATGTATATATGGCCCATATAACACTATGCAAGCCAAAAAAAATATATATATTATATTTTATATATATATATATATATATATATATATATATATATATGTATATATATATATATATATATATATATATATATATATATATATATACTCACTTAGTTTCTATCAAGACTCCAATTATTTCCTAAGTTAGAAAATAAAGGACCAAGACATTTTAATCAAAGCATTCTAAAATGTATATCAAAAAACAAAACAGGTGACCAGATTTCCAAATAATAATCGTAGATGGAAGGAAACAATCCTGAAAAACTTCACCTGAAGCCTGTTTTCACTCCGTTCAAGAATGTTAAGTCTCTGAAAATAACCTTTGATGAACTGAGTCTTAATGTAAGACAGTAGGCTCACAAATAATGCTAAGTACGTAAAACGAGTATTCCGTCCATAAAACAGGAATCGTTGAATAATATATGTATCCCACCTGTCTTAGACCACTCCAATAAATTAGAGTAGTACAACCAACCAATTATTCCAAAAGAATAAAGGTCTAAAAAAAAAAAAAAAAAAAAACACAGGATGTCCAAGATGATATAGCAAAAAAACATACACCTCACTGTTCACCAAAAGACGAATTCAATTTTTAGGCATTCACAAAATAGCGATGGAATCAACTCCATAAGTCTCCTTATACTAGCAATCACCTGAAGCCTGTTATCATTCCTTGCATAGCTCCAAAAATAACTTCTGACAAACTGGATGTTAATGTACGTTGGCAGGCCCACAAATAATATGAGTTACATAAGGCCAGTAATGTGTACAACATACAGGAATCACTGAATTATGACCTTGTTTGATTATTTACAAAGGATTGTTGACTTTCCACCAGGCTGACAATGACTCATATAATTCACATATTCAGTTTAAATTTTTCTTGATACCACAGCATAATTGTTGCTTTCTTGTCATTTAGTTGAGATCGACACTTTATGACAGCAAGAACTGCTCACAGTGGATATGTTGTATCAGCCTTCATTTCTACCCTGTCAACTATGACAACAGACAGTCGAGGCCTGCGTTTATTTTCTAAAAGCAGGACAAATAATATTTGTTGTGTGTCCAGAGTTCTTCTACTATAGCTTTAAACATTTACACTCCCAGAGTCCAGTCAGACGTTGTTTGCTTTTGTTTTCATTTTGAAGTACCGGTGTGCATGTTTACTCTTCTTCTTCCTACTCTGCGAGTTCACGTTCCATAATAATTATTTTACTTTGTAAATTCCTTCATCAGCTGCAAAATCTTCCATTAATGAATTAAATGGAGCATATGTAAAAATTAAAAATGAATTATATGATTTATTTATAGAAGGATCTATCTCACTAGATGTATTGAATTACCTTACAGTCAAACATCCGAAGCTTTCAGTAATTTTTGGGCTACCAAAGTTACATAAAAATATGATTCAACCACCTATGTGCCCGATAGTAAATTCTAAAGGCAGTATTACACAACCTGTGGCTAAATATTTAGATAGTAAATTAAAAGACCTTGTACAAAGTGAAACTCACATCTGTAAAGATTCGTGGAGTTTTTTAAAACTATTAATAAAATTTCTTTTAAGCATTCTTATATGTTATTGACTATAGATATTAAAGATTTACATTCCACAATCCCCCATGAAATTGGATTGGAATGGTTTGGGGAATATTTATATGCTAAGGGAGTAAATCATTTTAAGGTGTTACTATATTTACAGTTTATGGAGATGGCTTTAAAGAATAATTATATTTTACTTGAAAATTAAATATTTCTACAACAAGAAGGTGTTGCCATGGGATCTGCTTGTGGTGGTACATATGCTAATATAGTGGTAACCCAATGGGAAAGGAAATATTTGTTTCCTTCCATATTTTATTCTAATATCAAATATTACTGCCACTTTTTAGATGATATTTTTATTTTATGGGATGGACCTTATGAGAAAATCAATGAATTTATGGTTTATATTAATTCGACAACCCAGTTTTTTAAGTTTACCCATAATGCTAACTTGCAAGAGATAGCATTTTTAGATATTTAATTAATGAAAGATTATGTAAACAACAAATTTATTTCAAAAACTTATAGGAAGGCGACATACTGCAACTCTTTATTACATTCTACTAATAGTCATCCACTCAAGCAAAAGAAAGCCATTGTGAAGGGCCAGCTTGTTTGTGCAGCACGAATGATATCTAACTTTGAAGATTTCTTCACTGAATGTGACATTCTGAAAAATATGTTTGTAAAAAGAGGATATCCTGTAAGATTTGTTACTGAGGTAGTTTTAGAAGTAGTTAATAAGAGAGAAAGGATTTTTTTTACTCCATTGTTAGCTGAATGTCCAACACAGCAGGACACCAGGTTCAGTTTTATTAATACTGAATAGGATACTACTAATAGAAATTATAACATATCCTTTGTTAGTACCTATACTGTTGATAGTTTTGAACTTAGAAATATTTAAAATAAAAATTGGACTATCTTAAAACAGGATAAGAGTTTGAGACAATATGTTGATGTAGGACCCACAATGTTTTTTAGGAGGGATATGAACTTAACAAATTATTTTGAAAGGACCCCTATTACGATTAAATCTGACGGAGCCCATATGGGAAAATGTGGGTCTTGTAATTTTTGTAAATATATTAAAGAAGGACATATTTACGAAATTAATAAATTCATAGTTAAATTGAGGAGTAAATATAATTGTAATTCTGAGAGGGTTATTTATTGTGCCATGTATGGACAATGTAAAAGTTTCTATATTAGTAAAAACGATAGGAAACTAAAGAACCGTATATATGAACATTTGTATGAAATAAGGAAGCAGAAGGAAACAAATGCACTTTATAAGCACATGATTGAGAATGAGACACATTCCTTTAAATTTTTTGTTATTGACCATATTTCTATTGAAAAAAGAGGAGGTGCTTGGTCTGTGTTACTAGAGAAAAGAGAATTATACTGGCAGCTACTTTTAGATGCTGCCAATTGGCCAGGACTTAATGAAAGTATCTCAATTAGTTCATTATTGAGATTAAAAGCCTGGCTTAGGTAACTATGTATATTATTATATTTATATATTATATTTATTATATACATACATATTCACATTTTTAGATTACACGTTTATTTTTCACCATACTATTATATTGTACTATATGAGTATTTTGCCTTTATATGTTTTTAAGGGGGTGTGGTTTTAAGAATTCTTGTACATGTGACTATGTTTGAATCAGTTAAATACTGCTGAATTTTATATGTCATTTGCCTGATGAAGTTCTGTATTGGTGGGAGGAAAGTGCTTACCAGTTGTTTGTTTTTTCATTAAATTGCTTGCTATCACTTGGATCCAGTGTTGTTTCCACATTTTTGTAGCTGTTTGGCATTATTTGGATTCAACATTAGCACTACTTCAGTGCCTTGGGCTATCCGACATACTCGACTGCTTGGGAGCTGTACATTTTTGTGCGTTTTTTCGTTCTCGTTTCTTCATGATAATTATAGATCAGGTGTTATCATTATATGCTGCACAGATGGGTTTCTCTGTGAAATGTCCTTCCCTTGATTATCTTATGTCTGGGAGACTTCACCAATCATGTTTATAGAAAGTCTAGATCTAGCAAAACCAGATGAATCCCTGTGGTATTTTATCTCACTGTTCCAGCTATGAAGACATTTGCATGCATTGAAACATCTTAATGTCCTAATTTTACCATATACATGGCTGTTTCTATTGTGAGCCCATTGAAGTATCATACATGACTTATTCAAAAGGTGACAATCTGAGTGGTAAAAGCTCTTATCAGGTAAATGTAAATTAGCTTTCCATTTAATATTGGGTGGAGGAATCACTTAAATTGTCCCAATGAAAAAGAATAGTGATTTTATTAGGTGAAATCATTTTAAAAACAAAAAATAAATTAAAAATAAGTGTGGCTTCTGAACCTTTTGTACATTAAATCTTATAAATTGTAGCTGACTTCAATTTCCAGATATGGCTAAAGGGCCCTGCAAATGAATATAATGAATGCATCTGTTATAGTATTAGGATCTCAAGCAATGTTGAGACACCAGTTTATGGGTATTTTTACCTCATAGGTGCAGTGCTTGTAGATATGTTTACAGCATCTCAACCATGTAACAATCATAGCAATTTTTTTCACAACTTGGAAAAAAGATGGGCTATGTCAACTTAAATCATACTTTATTAAAAGGAGCTATTAAAGTCTGACTTGATACAGGAGGACAACCCCCTCCAACATTACTTCATAAAGACTCTAATCATCCAGACAACCATATAAAATTTAGAGGAAAAGGGGACTTTTACATAAAGAAAATTCAGTAAGATACCAACTTGATTTTGGGAAAATTATTCAACCTAAGAAAGATATATTTATGACATGCCACTTCATGTCTATTTTCATAATCATATAAGGATGAGATGCCTGTAATTCTAGATAATGGACAAGATTATAAACATACTCACACCCTCAAACTTTATGATTAACAACTATCTGAAGCCCTAATGACCCAATTGTCCAGGTATGATCCAGAGCCGGCCTTAGGCATAAGTCAACTAGGTGGATGCTTGGGTGCCACTCTAGCAGGGCCACTTTTTCAGTAATATGGATGGTGTTGGTAGACCGGGATGGGGGCTCAGGGTGGTGTTGGGGGGCACTATGGAGACCTTTTGCCTAGGTCACCAGTTGACCAAAGACTGGTCCTGGTATGATCATAAGACTAATATTTATATCGATACTTGTTTTATGATCTCTAATATTGTGACTTTTATGTACTAACTGAAAAATGGGAAACACGTGAAGCTGTCAGTAGTCAAAGACTACAAATATTAAATTAGTTTCATTCTCGAGATAGGCTGTATATCAGCTGAGTTTTGAATAGGTGACTACTCAGGACTCAAAGCATGGAAAGGGGGGCATCCATGGTACACCTCTCTACATTGCATTATTGTGAAAGAGTTAAGACTGTTAATAGTTAAATAATATTGAGTGGATGGGGAAGAACTAAGATAATGTTATAAATAGGTTCTTTAAAACCAATTATTAAACTAAAGTAAGTTTTATCTGTCAACATCATCAAATATTTTATACTCATCAACTGAACAGAGAGCAAGATTTATTTTAAAATACTTTTGGTGATTTTAAATGTACAATTACATGACACGTATATAAGTGATCTGCTGAATTGTTAATATCTTGCATAAAGACAAAATTATTAGAATAAATACATGGAAAAGGATGATGTGACATAGGGTTTTGGAAAATGTTGCAAACACGTGTTTACTGTTACTGTTAAGGACAATATACTAAGAATAATTTTAAAATTTTGCTAAAAAGAACTAAAATTATAACTTAATGTCTACATTAATTTGTAAATTTTAACCCTGAACTTTCCTTCCTTATTGAAAAAGACAGTCGGTAATGTCAATATGACCATTATATTTATTATGTTGTATATAGTTATACTTATGATCAGTACTAAATGATTCCATCCTGCTCCATGCTCATATGCAGATTCCTCTGTATTCATGTATTGTATAAAATGTGTGAAAGCAATAAATTGCTTTATGAGCAGCTTTTTAGTATTCTGTTGAATATGTTTTCTAAGGGAGTATATTTTTCAGAACTAACTTGTAACAATTATATAGAAACAATAAGTATGTTTTTTTTCATATGATTTAATCTGTACCTGCTTTAATATGACTCTTAGTTGTAACAAAAAGACAATAATATTTACCTTAAATACTGTTCATTTTAGTTAAGGTAAACTTCCCAAGACTAATTATGCTGCCAATATCCCTTAAGTGTGGTTTCAGTAATATCACTGAAAAAGAATTATTAATTTAAAAATAGGTGTGTATGAATAAAATGAATCATTTAGTGAAATAATAATCACAGCATTATTGGAAAGACTTCTGGGAAATATTTGTTTTTATTTCAGCACAGTTTCCTATCAGAACTTGTGAGACAATAATAGTTCAATAAGGGCAGTTGTGTATATTTTGGTCTAAATAACTGTAATCGAGAAAAGACGGGTAATTATACCTTTAATAATCTAAAAAAAATGAATTAATGAGAAGTATCACCATGTCCTGCTTCTTTGAATCCACAGTGCTGTCTAAATGGACATTAAAGTCTTTCATAAGTATGACAAGAATTAAACGTATGTCTAATAAACAAACGTGCAATTTATTTAAGAAAGTATCAAGTCCAGCATGGAATATATGTACAGAAAGCAATGATGTAAATCACGTCTTTAAGCAAGACAGGAACATTCTACCTTCAGCATCTTAGAATTCCTTGAGCACAGTAACGTTGTTATCATGTAAAATGGTTGCTACAGTGGATGATTTGGTGTTGATAGAATTTATATAACCTTTCTTAAAGGTTTTACATGTTAATATAAGGTGATGTTTGTCTTGTGACAAATGAAGATCCTGCAAACATGTTACATTTGGACTTACATCTATAGGATACTTCAACAAAGGCAATTTGATATTGAGGTAGCTCATGCAATTAATATTAAAACATGAAATCAACAACACAGTGTAAGAATAAAGAAAAGTCTAAACTATAACAGGAAGAATAATCTTCTGTAACCTCTTCCAAAAATATAAATACAAGCATTTTCCAAAGAATCAGAATAACATATATACTTACATGCCAAAAGTAAAAAGCATATCACATACAAAAGAAAAACCTGAAAGAAAAAGAAAGTCAAGGAGGTTAACTTGTCCTTGTAGTTCTTGGTCAACTTCTCTATTTTTTAAATTTATTTATGCATTTTTTTTTTTTGCTTGCATTTGTTTATTTATTTATTTTGCTTGTTTTTTCATCCTCACTGGATGAACAATTAGCCACTTCTAACAGCAAAACTGTCCTTACCTGTAAGAGACTAAGCCAGGTGACAGAATCGGAAAATGAGAAGAAATACATTTTTGGCAAAGAAGCTGCCTCACTGAGGAAACAGTTTTTTTTTTTTGACTGAGTAAAAAGGTCTGGAAATATTGAAATAAAGGCACAATTCATCATGAACCTACACAGCAATCATCTGTATGCGATTGCCATATCATCCTGTTCTGCCTCCATTGGGCAGTTTTTAGATCATCTTTATTGTTTTTCTGGAAAATGTTAAAGAAATGTCTAAAAAAGTGTTAAAAGAGTTTCTGTGATTTGGAAAACAGCAGGATATAACTAACTTGAAATCAAAACTGTTGGTGATTCCGATTCAAAGATGGCTGCCATTCTATAAGCACTGCTAATCTACAACTTTTCAATACTCTTGGAATAAAATCAACCCAGAGGAAATACCAGGACCTATTTAAGCAAAATATACAGAAATAACAACTCTAATCTATATCCAGAAAACCAAAAAGGGAAAAATAAACCTGAAGAATTAACAAATCTATCAAGATTACATCAGATTATCTGGAGCTGAGAGAAGAAACAGGGAAAAGAAGCTGTGTGTTTAGGGTACTTTACACATTCACCTCTACCTATAAATTAAGATGCCTTACTTCCACAAAATGTCAAAAGAAGATAAAAATATGGACACTACAACAACAAAAACCAAAATTTCAGAATTATTATCTCCGGAGAAAGATTTGAACTCTAAAAGGCAAAAAGTAACAAAAATACAAGACACTGCTAAATCAGGGAATAAAAATAAAACAGACCAACTAGCAAACTTGGATGATGTAAAAACTGCTTTACTGCCTATCCAGGAGGCAACAAAAGAAATGTCTGCTCAACTGCTTTCATTTGGAACTTCTTTCAACCAAATCTTGGAAAGAATGGACAAATATGAAGTCAAAACAGTGAAGAATGAGGAAAAAATAGCCCCATTATCTAAAAAAGCTGACTCACATGAAGCAAGTATACAAACCATGCAAGCTAAAATTATTGACCTGGAGGCAAGATCCAGAAGGAATAATATAATCATTAGAGGCATACTAGAAAATGTTCAGCACAATGATCTGATTCCTTCCATCATGCATATATTTGCAGCACTACTCAAAGACCAAAAAATAGCACAGCAAATAATAATTGAGAGAGCCCACAGAGCCTTGAGAGAATCCCAAACTTCAAAAATTCCAAGACCAGCCTATGTCAAATTACTTAACTTTCAAGATGTTAATATGGTACTATTATCTGCAAAGAAGAATGGGGGTCCCCTAATATGGAATAACAACAAAATCTCTCTAGCCCAGGACTTGCCCCTTCAAATTAGGCAAATCAGACAGCTTATGTCTCCTTATTGTAAATTTCTAATTGATAAAAACATAAAATTTCAAATGAAGCACCCAAATACTTTGCTATTTTCTGTGGATGGGTTTAAGTACTCAGTTACCAATATCACAGAAGCAAAATCTACCTTTATGTCTGTTTTTAAAAAAATACCCACATTGGATATCTCACTGCACCTTCCGATGCGATTACTGAGGCTCCGAGATAGGATAGAACTCAAAAGAACAGCCGTGGACATACTTTTCCTTTAGTTTGCTCCTATTTTACTCCAGGCTGCTTTTTTGGATTGGCGCAACCCTGCTGCTCATTTTTCAAGCCACGAGGGACCCAACAGGAAGTGCACATCATCTGCAACACGCTTGTTTTCCCATGGGAGGAACTGAAAGTCCTTTTGCTGCTTCAGAAGCCGCTTTTAGAGGTGACACTTCCGGAAGTCCATCTGCATACTTAGTCCCCCTTTGAAAAGCTAAGTAATCGGCTTAGCTGTCCAGAAGCTCAGAAAGAAGATAATGGAACTGTAAAAAAAAATAGTAATATACTGATGAGAAATCTTTAACAATGAAAATGTTACAGTTTAAGCACAGTCTTTCTATACACAGATACCAAAAGTTATTTTTTAAGGTTACTATTTATAGCTAATGTTTCCAGCTGCATATAATATTAATAGAGTTACCAAAGTATAATACACTGCTAATAGACATGAAAACACAAAATGGTAATACAATAAACTACAAATTCTTAAAGGAACACACTCCTGAGGTTTTATACACAGGGCTTATTTTCTACTATGGTAAACTACACATAGATTAGTATGCCCTCTTTAAACCTTTAATTATACTTAATAGAAGAGTATATGACAGGTTTGGTACCTTATACAAAATCAAACGTTATAATCTGCATAATATGAGAATCCTTGTGCTACCACTAACGCACACATTAGAGCTGAAATATCTATCCTATATAAAATCACCTTTTTGACATTATTATGTCAGGACTTGAAATTTGCTGGTTAAACATTACATTAAAAACAGTAAATGAAGTAAATTAATACAAATTATAATACAAGTAAAGTTAATATTGTACCACATACAGAAACTATTAATAATACCTGAGAACTCAGCATTAAAGCATCCTACCTTGGAAAATATATTATTGACCTTGGTAAATTTAACCTCATAGAACTGTAAACGAAGTCCGCACATTCTACTATCCAATAATAGTATAAAGGAACAATCCTGGCTGATGTGCCCAACATAAGACATGAAACCGAGGAATTTTTATTTTGGCACAATATACCTAAACACAGTTTACGTGAATGCATACAGTACTCATTACATTTGATGCTGAAACTGACATAACATGAGCTTGCTTAACGGTGATGTTAAAGGAATACATAGGTTAATGTATTGAGTCTACTACAATGTTTAGATTGGTACTAGGTGTTCTCTTGTATTATTTACTGGACAATGCAGTAAGGGTAATAGAGTACTTACTTTCTTTTTGTCTATACCCTATCTTCCACAATGCTATAATAATAATAAGGTTCGCACCTACTTGAATTGATCTCTAATGATTTCCTAAGTGTGTCTATATTCAGGTATATACATATGTGTAGATAGTTGTACAGTTATATTGTTTTCTCCAGGACTCATCAGAATAAGAATGGGTAAAGTAAGTCAGAAGACATATAGCGAATCTGCTGCAAAACAAAAGTAGGGTTAAGATCTTCTTTAAACATAAGAACATCCAAGATTGAAACAGCACAGGGCAGGGGTAATAAAAACAGTGGGAGTAAGGTTTCTGGGTAAGTTGCTTAAATAATTGTTACCTGCCTTTCGACATGATCAAAATTGGTTAAAATAGTCTTCTTTCAACTTTAATACCTTATTTCAAATCTCACAAGAAGAGACGTGGATTGCAGAAGTAGTGTTTGTGAGGGAATGAGTGGGATTGGCTTTGTATAAATAATGTTAGGTCACACAGGACCATTAAGACTCTTTCACCCATGGTATACTAATACACAAGGTATTCATATACCAATAACACAAACAAATACAAAAACCAAATCTTGTAAGATCCTGTTAAATTCCTGGTCCAGAAGATTAGTGGGTGGGCACAGGGAAGGGACAGTAATAAAAGAATGCTTTCATAACATGTTTTTGATAAGAATTAAAAACTTCCCAACATACTTACACAAATATTCAAGATGTCTTTCACAAAACAAAAAGCTTTATAAATGTGGGAAATAGAATCATGGAACATTAAAAGGCTCCAGAACATTAAGAAGAGGAAACTGTTTTTACATCTAGCTCTGCAGTCTAAGGCAACCTTTTTACTAATTCAAGAAACACACTTAACCAATGAACAATGGTCGGATATCAAAGGAAAAAAGTGGATAAGAGAAATTATAGCATCTGAAGGCAAAACAAACAGTGCAGGAGTAGCTATAATCATTAAGAATCATTACAAAGAGAAAATCTTAGAATCCAAAATAGATAAAGAAGGAAGATGGCGTTATATAATCCTTTCAACTCCCCTTTATGATAAACCCATATTACTTCTCAATGTATATGCACCCTGTAACAACCAGCACTCCTTTTTCGCACCCTATCTTAAACCAATACAATAACCATTACATGATCATAGGAGGGGACTGGAATACATATCAGAACCCAAAAAAGGATAAATCAAGTCCACAGAAATCATGCAACAAGCAAGCAGTTTTAACATTAAGCGAACTTAAATATGACTTTAACTTATCTGATCCCTTCAAATATGGTAACAACACAAATAACTGAAATAATTTCACATTTTACTCCAGCTGTCATAAAATGTGGTTGAGAATTGACTATTTTCTAATTTCAGAAGCACTAATTAATCTTGACCCCGCAGTATCCATACATACTCGTTACCTATTAGACCACTCTAAAATTACCTTATATATTAACAAGACCACCAAAACACAACTCAAAGAAGAACAACAACTAGTGGCTAAAATTAAATCATTGGAACAGGATCTGATTAAAAAATACAATACACAAACTGAAACAGAAATATTGAAATGCCAGAAAGACCTATTCTTGGTTCACAACAATAATTTATCCTTTCATGAAACTAAAATGCTTGCAAAATATGCTAACCATATAAAAACACTGTCACCAGTTCTGGCAAGGATTATTAATCAGTCTAAATCAACCTCTCAAATTTCGTAATTATCCTATAAGAATAAGACCTACACAAAAACTGAAGACGTTATCAAAACCTTTGAAATCTTATACTCACAAATTTATGGAGAACAAAAACACCTACTTACAAATCAAAACAGTACAGACTTCCTACAAAAACTAAACTTTCCAAAAATTGATGCGAAACAATGAAAAGAATTAATAGAGCCAATAAACATGGAAGAAATAATAACAACAATCAAAAAATTGAAATCACATAAATCTCCCTGCCCAGATGACCTTATTGCGGAGTTTTACAAAACATTTTATCTCATCGCTGCACAAATATTATATCATGTATTAAACTATATAATAAACAATAAAATTAATGATATACACTTTAATGCATCCAAAATGATCTTTATACCCAAAGAAAAGGCAGATCCTCAAAACCCAGACAGTTACAGACCCATATCATTACTCAATATTGATACTAAAATTCTAACATCTATCCTGGCTGATAGACTGAAAAAAATAATGGATATAATTATTTCGAGTGAACAATCTGTTTTTTTTAACATCTATACAAACCAGTGACAATACATTCACACTGCACACACTAATTTCATATGCTAAGCAGAATAACCAAAATATATATGCATTAATTATAGATGCTCATAAGGCCTTTGATAGAGTCAACATAAAATGTTTATTCCAAATCCTACCTTACTTTAATATACCCCAAGAATTTATTTTCATCCTACAAACACTATACAACAACCCTTATACAACATTATACATAAATAAAAGATGGTCTAATAGAATACAAATTAGAAATGGCACACGTCAAGGGTGTCCTTTATCTCCATTATTGTTTAACCTATAACTAGAACCCCTATTTTTAAACATAAAAAAATGTATATCATAATGCCCCAGTAATATACAGCACACAAATTTCTCTGTCAGCCTTTGCCGATGATCTTAACATATGTTGTACAATAACAACCACAGACACCAAAAAAATACGATCTGCTATCGAAGACTTCACACTAATTTCAAACTATAAAATAAACCTAAAAAAACAAACATTTTCCCCTTAAAAACTCTGAAACCTTTCTCACTGCTCCCATTGATAGGTCAAATAAAATCTGAAGAAAATATTAAATATTTAGGAATTACATTCTCTACAGATAATAAAAAATTCTATCTCAATAATATCAAACAAAAGTGGGATCACATTCTACTTGATCTAAAAAGATGGAAAAATCTGAAATTACCACCATTAGCTAAAGGCACAATTATAAAAATGAATATCTTGCCCAGATTTTTATATATCTTCATGTCCTCCCAGTTATCAATACCTAAGAAATGTTTCAAACAAATTCACACTGAATTTGCTAAATTTATATGGGAACCAAAAAAAAAACAGAATCTCATATGATAAACTGATGACTCCAAAAAACAAAGGTGAATTAGACCTACCAAAATTTGAAAACTATTATTCAATCATAAACACCAATAGAATTTTAAGAGTTGCAAATTACAATAAGCTAGGAATCAGCTGGACCCCATATTGGGTAAAATAGGTTTTAAACATATCGAAAGCCTGAATATAAATCCCAAATCAATGCCTTTCTTAAGTAATAAAAACATCAAAGCATATAACCTATTGGAATGTCTTAAAAATGCTATAATAGTAACACAAAATCTGTTTAAGTCAGTAAGTCTCCTTCATCCCATGATGATACTACAACCTATTCACAAAAATCCTAACCTAAAAAATTAATAACCAGTTACTAGACCTGAAAAAATTCCCACTTATATTTAATATAACACTACAAGATCTTTACCCATATTTGAACTGTCCCACTCACGAAATAAGAAACCAACTGGGTCTTCCCAAGACATATTTGTCGATTTTAAGACAGATTAAAGAATTGTGTATAAGCTACCTACAGGATTTAAACATCAATAAAGATGACTTAATGAATTGTAACTCATTATGCCAAGCCATTCTACAACACAGTAAATTTATAACATGTTCATATAAAATGATCAAGGACCTGAAATTTAAAGAACACATACTCTTATCAAATTTTTGGAAAGAAAAAATACCATTGGGAGAAAACCATAAAATATTACAAGCAATCAAACTAACAATAAAATCCATACCTCTTCAAAAGTTAGTATTTACTCAACTTATGATATATAATAATGCTTATTATACACACATTGGACTACATAAATTTAACCCTAGGAACTCCCAATTTTGCCCACATTGTAAAGATGAGCTTGCTGACCTTTTGCATATGTTCTGGAGCTGTAAACGTGTATACAAACTTTGGAACTCCCTGAAAGTACAGCTACAAAAGATGGGATACCAATCATCAATGCTCACTTGGGAATTCACAATATTAAATATTCCCCCAACTAACCTATCTAAAACTCAAACAATCATCCTCATTAATATCTACCTATTAATGAAACTGTACATAGCTACAGACTGGATGACCCCATCTAAAATCTCATGGAATAACTTCAGGAACCTAGCGATAAAACATATATTAGCCCACAAATACATAATAAACAGACAAAACAAAAACCCCAATATTTTGAAACTTTGGGAACAAATCTTCAATATAATACTTGCATAAAAAAATTGATTTTGGAAGACATTTACAACATACACAATAAAATCATAACATTACATAGCACTATACTAACCTGATGTTTTAACCCTGGAGAAAACAACGCTTATCTCTTTTCATACTATCAAAATATGAATGTATTCATGTAAATAGTGTAAATATGTTCTAAAACATTGTTGTTGAATCAGTTTTATATCACCTGTATTTACTCTTGTGAAATGGTGTATATCAAAAACAAACAATAAAGAAATATTATTGAAAAAAAAAAAACTGTTGGTGATTCCAGTGGGTGAAGTGTAATTGGGAAATATGGCCTTGTTGATAGCAAGTGGAAGAGTGAAACAGCTTGAAATGAAGCTTTACCTTTTATTTGAAAATGGTCTCCAGCAGGATGTTAATGTATAGGTAATGCCAAGTGAAAAGCAAGTCCACTGCTTCAGGGCATCGTATGAAGTTTCAGTGAAGCTTGGACAATTAAGAATCATTCTGACTCTGAGTATTTTGTTTATTTGTTCACAAACAGAAAGCAGGAGGATAAATAAAGTGGTTGAGTGTGTTTGTGTGTGTCTTTGCATCATGCCTCTCATCTGTCCAGATTTTTGCAGAATTACCAGATTTTTGCCTCATATTTTGGTTTATTCCTCATAAAATCTGTGACTTTTTAGCAAACCATTGAGAACTAAAGTCCCTAAATAATGACAAAACCTTTGAATTTAGTTTCAGAATTCATATAGCTGAAAAATGAATGTTTATCCAAACTTTGTCATTTTAGCAAATTTATATGCTTAAAACAGCAATATTTAAAATATGTCCATACTTTTGGAACATTGTCCCCCACTGTTATTGGCTTTGTCCAGATTTCTCCATTACTCTTTCTCTGTTATTGCTTGTATTTCTGTGCTTTTTGTTTGTGAAAATCACCCAGACTCAGCTTGAACTCATGTAAATATTGATCAATGCACTACCCTAGGAAACAAATATAAATAAAATACAATTTCTTACATTAAGAGCTTGAGAGGCATGGTTTACATCAATGTATATGTGTGTGTGTGTGATTGTGTGTGCGTGTGCGTGTGTGTGTGTGTGTGTGTGTGTGTGCGTGTGTGTGTTTGTGCGTGTGCGTGCACGTGTGTGCGTGTGTGTGTGTCTGTGTGTGTGTATGTTTGTGTTTTTGAATGTGTGCATATGCGTGTGTGTGTTTTTTCATCTGTGCATGTATGTAAGTCTATATGTTCATGTGTGTGGGTGTGTGGGTGTGTGGGTGTGTGTGTGTGTGTGCGTGTGTGTGTGTGTGTGTGTGTGTGTGTTTGTGTGTGTGCCTAGACATTAAATATTTACATATCTTATATTTCTGATGTAAAATACTTCCTCAGACAAACATAAATATAACTACAGAAAGATTGATTAATTAGGTGAAGGAACAATTTTACATCAAAATATATCAAAAATACATATACAATGTTAAAAAAGGAAATACAAAATAATGTTGCAGATAGCCCATTCTCTAAGCACAATAATGCTCTCCAAGGTGTGTGTTACTGTGAAAATAATGTCTTTCAGGGGTGTAGAGACCCTCCGCCTGTAGCATCGGGCATCAAAACACCCCCGGAAGGGCATTATTTCCACAATAACACACACCCTGTTGGTCACTATTGCTTGCTTAGAAACTGATACACAAGTATGTGAAAGTTTAGTGAGATAGCATCTGTAAACAGCTGGAGAGGTAGCTGGCCCTTTGTTCTTTTTATACAAAACTTATTTTAGATGCAACTATCCCAGGACATGTCCTGGCTTCAGTAAGTCTAGATCTAAATTCTTGGGACCATGCAACTTTTTACACAGACTTCTGTTGAATCCTGTTATTGTTGGAGCACATGCGCAAAATATCAGAGGTTCCAGGGAATAACTGAATTAATGTTATGGGTCTTTCCATGCATTGGTCAGTCTGAAGAGTTTGAATGCTAGCAGTATTAGTAGTTCTTATTTTATTTAAACTGCAGTTGATTTCACTTTTTATGGACTACAGTGTTTCAATTATTTACAAGGTTTTTCAAAATTGTGCAAACATTTTAGACCATATGTGCAGTGGCAAGGAGACACACTGCAGAGGCCATGACCTAGCTCCACTAGCAAATCCTGGCATATAAGATAATATAAGGACTGAACTGAGTAACCAACGACAAATGTTCTGCTTTCTTTCCTGTGGTCAAATATATGGTGTGACATGCTGTTCTACTATCCCACTGTGGAGGCCATGGTCTAGATAAGGCTTGCTTTGAAAGAAACCCTGGGAGGCTCACTAACATGTACAAGACGTAGATGAGGCAGCCTCACTGACATATACAAGAAGTAGATGAGGCAGCCTCACTGACATATACAAGAAGTAGATGAGGCAGCCTCACTGACATATACAAGAAGTAGATGAGGCAGCCTCACTGACATATACAAGAAGCAGATGAGGCAATGCATGGGTGTATGTTTCACATGAATGCTTACATCTGCATGCTTTATATATATATGTATATATATATATATATATATATATATATATATATATATATATATATATATATATATATATATACATATATATAGGCATTTACTGGGACCCAGTGAGTTAAAGAACTGACAAAATCAACTTTATTACCAGTAATATGGTAGCTAAGAGGGATACCAAGACAACTCATTTCATTCTTTCCTCCTCTGGAGAGATGTCACCACACTGTGTTTATTTGGGATTCCGGGAGTAGAAAAGAGAACTATGTGAGTAGGTTATCAGGGTTCACTGATAGCAGGGAGTGAAATATGTATAAGACATAATGTAGTAATTTATAGAAATGGCATCCTGAGGGATCGGGTCTATATTAACTATTCGAATGCTTAAATGTTCAAATCACTAAAGATCAAACTTTAGTGATCAAATGCTTAAATGTTCGAATATTTTAAAAAATTAAAAAAAAAATATACCAACTCCGAGATCGCAATTCAGTGTGCTACAGTGCAAAAATGGAAAATTTCCCATTCCCTACACTGTAGCGCAATCTTGGAGTTGGTATATTTAAGTAGCAGGGGGTGTGGGGGGTGCAGGGTGGCTTGCCCCCCTGCTTACACGCTTTAGTTTTTCTTTTTTCTTGTTTTAATTTTTTAAAATATTCGAACATTTAAGCGTTCGATCACTAAAGTTCGATCTTTAGTGATTCAAATGTTTAAGCGTTTGAATATTTAATATAGACCCGAGGGATCCATATTAAATAATTCCTGTATACACCTTCCTGTCCTGCTTTTCAACCCTAAAGGTGCTGTTGACAGCAATAATATCAGAAAACAGTGTGCGTCTCCAAGTTAGTGCTAATCTTGATTCCAGTGTCTTTATGACTTTTATCTGGCTTGATTTATCTTAGAAAAATTAACATTCTCCACTTTTAGATTTGATGAAGTCTTCAAATGCAAACACTTGTGTAAGATACATAAAGTGATTATTTAAGTAGATTGGGAAACCTCAGACTTATACTGTTTTTGCATGGTACTAAGTAAAGGTAGATTATTTGTCTGGCTCTTCTGCATTTACTTGTTTTGGCCTGCTGAGATCTGTATTAACAGGCATTGCATCTAAGTATCGAGAAAGGGATTATTTCCCAACATTAAGGACCTAAAGAGACTGAGATTAAGATAAGTACCAACGTGGAGATACTCATTTTTGTTAACAATTTATAGAAATGGGAGACAAAATTGTTTTATAATAAGTTTCTGCCTGCTAAATATGCATATTACAAACATGAACAAGCCTTCCATGAAAAATTAACAATTAATAGTAGCAGTATCAGCAAATGAAACAATATTTCAGATCGATATTCTGTTGACAAGAATTATTCTGTACAACTACTGTAGCTAAACTACTCTGTTACCTCACAAGTGATTCTTAAATTACAAAAGAACACACCTTACTCGTCACATAGAGAAATCTGTTTTACAGCTGTGACTATCACTTTTCATGTCATAAATATCCATTGCAGCTGTGACTATGGCTATTTCTCTCATAAATATCTTTTACAATTGCAGCTATGTTTTAGTCATAAATAACTTTTACAGTTAAAATCATGGCTATTTCTGTTGTACATTTACAGAAGCATGCATTGTTTCACAGAAGCTTCCTGCCAAAGAAAGGCAAAAAGGTTCATATTTTGTAATGCTAACAGAATGCTTTATGGATATCCATATGATAAGTATTGCAACTCAACACCAGCCATATGCCAGAGTGCACCATGCTGTGCAATATTAGATAGTTGTAGTAAAGCTAATTGCATCTTCTGTTTAGTCTGCTACTGTATTGTAGTTTTCTCATTATTAATAGTTAATTAGTTAGTGAATGGCTCCTCGGTTGTAGAAGGAAGTAGTAGGCCATAAAAAACACACAAACTGACAGACCAAAAAAGAGACATAAACATGATAGAGTGGACTATTGAAGATAAAAAAAGAAGTTATATGCATTGTTACTATTATGCAAGAAGCCCAGATATTCAAAAACATTAAAAATGAAATTACAGGAAAAAAAAAGTTGTTGGAAGCTTCAAATACAAATTTGTGTTCATTGATATAACAGATTCATGAAAAACATTATATAGACCAAGAAACATTTGGCAGTTTGGAAAAAGAAGTTACTAAGGAAGTGTGCAGATACAAAGAACAAAACCTAGACATTTTTGAAAGGTATGAAACAAAAAACACAGACATGGGAAAGAAAGAGAGATCTGACATGGGATAACATTTATGCAAAGGAAAAGCCAAACTAATTCATACTAAAAAGCAGCTCCAATGATATTTGAAGAGAAATACAAGCAAAGGCACCAGATAAGGAAAATTTCACAATACAAAAAAATAAGGTCATGAAGGAGTAAGGTAGAACAGAAGATTAGTAAAGTAGATGTTAAACTAATAGAAGCTAAAGTTATAGAATACATGTGGGGTAAAGGATTTAGTATAAAAGCCTAACACAGGTTATACCACAGCATGATGGAACAATGAGTCTCCAAAGTAAGGAGAAGTAGGTGGAGGGGGAGACATCTGAAGAAAGAATAAGAGATTTAATATGGTGCAATATTTATGCAAAGGATGAAGCAAAACTAAACAGTAAAAAAAGCAGCACCATATACATTTGAAGAGAAATACAGGCAAATGCATCCAGATATGGAAAATTTACAGTACAAAAATAAGAAAATAAAGTTTGAAAGTGGTAAAGAGGATTAGTAATAGTGAAGTTATATAAATAGAAACTGCAATTATGGATTACCTGCAAAGTGAATGATTTAGTGTAGAAAATCCAATTCTGGTAATGTCACAGCATGATGGAACAAATTAAGGAGAAACAGGTGAAGAAGAAAGAATCTGATCACTTGCCACATGAAGATACTCTTTAGCCTTCAGTAGGATACCAGAACAAAAGTTCAGTTGGAGTTGCACAGCAAGGGAAGGAACAGGAAATGGTGGCAACTCTGATGCACTCAATCAGCAGCAGCCTTAGGTCAGCTGGTGCCCTAGGCAAAAGGGCTCCACAGTGCCCCCCCCACACCACCCAGGTGCCCCCAACCTGGTCTATCTACACCAAATAAATACTGGAAAAGCACCCCTGCTACAGCGGCGCCCAAGGCGGCCGCCTAGTTGGCCTATGCCTAAGGCCGGCCATGCACTCAATGATGCAGAGTGATAGGCCATTGAGTTTCCACATATAAGAGCAATGGATGACACAGGAATATGTCACAGGAAGAAGTTCTGGAACTTTCTGTAGAATGTCCACATGAATTATAGAAAGTTAGTAAGACCCAAAATATTAGAAGTCTGAAAAAACAAATGAACACAGTAGTCAAGACTGTTAACAGAAATTCATGCGATACAACAGAAGTAAATAGGATGTATTACTGTGCAACAAAACTAACAACACTTAAAGTCTTCCTACAAAGGAAGGGAAGAAATCGAATGTCATCATGAAAGCATCATGTAGAGAAAACTATAAAGTAATTAAGACAAGAAGTGTCACTGTTAGAACAGTACAGAAGATGGAAAAGATCAATAAAAATACTTTTAAAAAGGCAGACATGATAAAAACAATGTGCAGTATTAGAACAGACCAGGTTCTATTGTACACTATGTCAAATAATAAACAAAAGATAACAGCACAGACAGAAAAAAACTTGGAAATATACAGATAAATATGAAGGAAATGTATAAAATAAGCAATTCATTGATGATCCAAAAAGTTTTATTGAGAAATGGGAAACAAATCAAAAGGAAATCAAAAGGAATAGAAACACCACCAAAAAAAAAGAAGCAGAAATAGACGCATTTTTGAAAAATATATATGAAGACACTGTGGAAAGTAACAAATATTCTGAATGGATAGAAGTACAAGAAACAACAAGACTTTTAAATGTATAGGATATTAAATGGGACGAAGTAACAACCAGAGAAATTGAAACAAAATTAAGAAAAACTAGTAAATGGAAATCCCCAGGCCCAGATGCAATACCTACCTTCTGGCTGAAAGTATTAACATTGTTAAATGAAGATTTAGCCCTGAGTAAGAACTATTTACATGTGTACCCTAAACAGACACTAAACTGCTTCACAACAAGAAAATGATACTCTTCCTTAACAGTGAACCTGCAAGCTCTCCTAAAAAAAACTATAGACCAGTAACTTGCTTTCCAACGATGTATAAACTATATATTGGAACTGATGCTAACAGAGTTTATAGTCATTTAGAAGAAAACTCAGTCATGGCAACAGAACAAAAGGGTAACAAAAGAAAGTCATATGGAACAAAGTATCATTAGTTGTTTTAAATAAAGTCATAATAGAGAATTGCAAAACGGGGAAGACTCTAAGTATGGCATGGAAAGATTACAAAAAACATTTGACAGCATCCCTCATTCATGGATAAAGGCGTGCTTACAGATGTACAACATACACCCAACATTGATCAATTACATTACAGTGACCATGAAACATTGCAGCTAAGCCATGACAAAGGACAAATTATTATCTCAGAGATAAAAATTTGAATGGGAGTATTCCAGACTCTTTGTCACCATGGCTCTTTTGTCTTGCCCTTAACCCATTAAGCCTACTTAGCAGATAAAGTTATGGCTATAACTTGGCTCCACCACAACAACAAAGTAAAAAGACTTTTCATCTTCTTTTTGTGCATTATTTAAAACTGTATAGTTAATCAGCTGAAGAGCTGAATGTACAACTGAAAATGATTAAAACTTTCTCAAATGGCATAAGGATGCCATTTGGTATTTTTGAATGTGCAAAAGCAACTTTTAAAGCAGGAAAGCTACAGCACCAAGAAAATATGCAGCAGCACTGGGGCAGGAATGTGATGTAAAGGAACTTGAGCAGGAGGAAGTGTATAAATATTTGGGAATTGATGAAGGATTGACAATAAAACATGAACAAATATGAACAAAACTCAGTAAAGAATATTTCAGAAGACTAAAATTAATACTGAAAACAGTCCTGACATCTAGGAATAAAGTCCAATCTATAAGCCAATTTACTGCACCTGTCCTAACTTACAGTTTTGAGGAGATTGACTTGCCCCAAAAGGTATTAGATTACATGGACAGGAAAACAAGAAAAATGCTTCACACTTATCAAATAATATATAAAATTTAGTGTATACCAAAATTATATATCCATAGGTTCATAGTTTCATAGGTGTTTATTAGGCTAACGGCCATAAGGGACTTTTTAAGCCTAGGCATGCATCCCAAATCTCTGACGAGTTCTGATGCCCTTGATAAGTGTAAGCATTGGTCTGGGAGATGAACCATTTACAGGTTACCTGTTTGCATCAGAGACATAGGTGCCAAACCAGGGATTAATTTCCGGTTTCCCATCCAGTTGTCCAAGTTGCACTTGCATTGGATTAGGGAGGAACTCTGCTTTACATGGATGGGTACCCTGTTCCATAGACGGGGTAGTCTCTGGGATACATACCTATCTCTCCAGCAGGTCCTATTTATATCACATGCAAGGTTTAAATCTTTAGAACAGGTAATTCTGGTACTGTTTGTTTTGTGGATATGTGGGAGGTCCATCAGAGTGGGTTCTGACAATGTCCTTTATGCCAGGCATATATCTCCCCTCAAAAGCCTGTAGAGGACAGAATACAGGGATAGGGTCTTGAGGCAATCTGCACAGGACATTTTTCTTAAGCCTTGTATTCTTTTAGTGAGGAACCTCTGTGGACGTTCCAGTTGTTGGATATGTCTGGTTAGGTACATACCAATTGTACTCAATGATCGGTCTGATGAATGCCGAATACAGTGCAACAATGACTTCCTTGGACTTAAGTTGCACAACATAGAATGATTTCCTCACTACTGTAGACTCATGATGATCAAAGGCTAGACTACTATCTATGTGTGTCCCTAACTCCCTGACTACTGGGCCGACTAAGGGGTATGCTGTTAATATGATAGTTACCAGAGATGGATGACTTCCCAAATGATACTATTCTGCATTTCTTTGCATTTAGTTTTAGTCCATAACTCTGACACCAGTTGTTTGTCTGTGTCAGCCCCTCCTGGAGAACATTTGTGTCAGTGTGAGATTCAATGACAGCTACTAATTTGCAATCATCTGCAAATTTAGTCAGCCAGAGACCATTGACATTGGCCTTGACTTCTAAGAAGTAAATGCTAAAAAGGTGTGGTCCAAGGACTGATTACCTGAGGGAGTCCATTTGTGACTGGCCTCATTACAGAGGTGGACTCCCCAATATTTATTCTGAAGGAAGTATGAGCCTCCTTGAAATTGATTATATGTATAGATCTGTAATCATAGGACTGCATACATATCTGCTGACCTCATCAGATCCAAACATAGTGAAAGTTTTAAAACATGAAGAGAAGCAGTTTAAGATGACTTCCCTGCTTAGTTTATCAGAAGCTTATCGGTGTCGTGCAGGAATTGAAACCAAAGCAGAAGTAGACAAAAATCAGGCAGTGGCTAAATGTGCCAAAAAAACAAAAGACAATAAGGAAAGAAATGTGAAAAAAGCATAAATATAGTTGTAAGTACAGAAAACTCACAGAACAACCTCATATTGATCAGGATATGATGTAGGAATATTTAAGGAGAAGTGAATTAAAACAAAAGATGACATTTTAATATTAATGGCCTAGGATAGTGGACTACATACATGCTGATTTACAAAGTCTATTGAAGATGTGGGGGAAACCGACAAATGCAGGTTCTGTAAAAAAGAACTGGAAACAATCACAAATCTTGCTGCTGGGTGTGCTGCACTAATGGCAGAGGGCCTGTATACTGAAAGGCATAATAATGTGGCAAGACTGTTATATTGGGGATTGCACAAACATTACAGTATTAAAGTAGCTGAGAAGCATTAGAAACATGAGCCATAAAGGATTATAGAGAATGATGAAGTTTATATCATGTGGGATCACCCATTACCAAGAGTTCAAAAACCAGATGCGAGAAAAGTGGATCTATTTTGGAAGCTTGAAGTTTCAAAACTTCGGACTTCATATGGTCATGACCATGAGATCGAAGTTTGGAAACTTTGAATGATTTAAATGGATGTCACTGTGCAGTGCAAAACTGGAAATTTACCATTCTGTTCACTGTAGTGCAATCTTGAAGTTGGTATATTTAATTACCAGAGGATGTGGGGGTGCAAGGGGAATTGCCCTCCTGCATAAATGTAAAAAAAAAATTTTTTTTTTTTTATTGAAGTTTTGAACTTTCAAAACTTCAGTGTTATGGTCTTGACCATATAAAGTTCGAAGTTTTGAAAGTTTGAGCTTCCAAAGTAGATCCGAGGAAGCCAGATATAATAGTCCATGAAAAGGAGACAAAAGTAGCATTGATCATTGAAATTGCTACACCCAGTGACTACAGTATGTTACATGCAGAGAGACATAAAGTCCTGAAATACCAGGATTTGCAGGCAGAAACAAGGGCGATGAGGAAGAAGGATACCCAGACAGTTCCAATAGTAATACGAGCAATGGTCTTATAAAAAAGAATCTACAGTCTTATTTAGATATGCCAATGATACACTTAACTATATGGACTGGAGAAGGAGTCAGTTCTGGGCACATTGTAGGTACTGGGAAGAACACTTCACTAACATCAAAGACTGAAACAAAACTAATTTCATGAACTATAGCCATACTTTGATTTAGGAATGGGGTCCATTCCCTTCATGGTATTAGAAACCCAAAAGACTTGGAGAAATTAAGCCAAGAGAAAAACTAGTAGGTTTCTGGTAATCAAATATGGAAACTACACAGTCCTAAAGTTCTTTTATGCTTCTTTAGCAGTGTGCAGTTTAGTCGGGAGGTTGAGCATGAATGGAAGTGCTGAAGTCTACTACAGGGTGACAGGAGTTAGGGCACGCAATTCAACCACAGTATGATGCTACACAAATGTCCTCAAGCTCTTCTCAGATACATAGAAATAAATATTTGTAATGTATATCTAGTACATGGAGCATGTTGATAATTCCTAAGAACTGGAAAAATGACTCTGCTTTAGCAAGCTTTAGACATAAGAACCTAACTGTAACAAACTTGATATGGCAAGGTGCGTATGTATGACCCTTGTTTATAGTGAACTTAATATCGCCAAAAGATGGCAACCTTCATGGTACTGCACTAAGAACACAACAGACATGAAAGCTGTTAGACTCATCTGCTACCAGATAAGCATGAAGTAAGACACAGCAAAGCATCTAAAGATCTTTTAAGCCTCTTGGTGGATTACAGGTCTATTTTGCTTCTAGCCACCATTGTATGGAAATGTGAAGTCTGTTAAGGCTTTTATAGCTGAGAGGCACTTCACTCTCTTACATTTTTTAATGGATAATTAAATTTGTAATGTATATCCAGTACATGGAGCATGTTGATAATTCCTCAGAACTGAAAAAATAACCCTGCTTTAGCAAGCTTTATACATAAGAACCTAACTGTAACAAACTTGATATGGCAAGGTGCATATGTATGACCCTTGTGTTTAGTGAGCCCCCTACATGGGGGGTGCAGGGGGGCTTGCCCCCCTGCATACATGTAGTAAAAACTTTGTGGGATATTATTTGTAGTTGCTTTATAGTTTTCAATGATTTGAGATTCGATGAAATGACTTTTCGACTATTTGGTCTGGATGATTTGCAATTCGATGAAATGATAATTCGATGATATGAAGTGGAACCATATATATATATAAACCCAGCCACTGGGGATGCACAAGCCAGTGCATTTCTTTGTGCTGGTCCCAAGCCCAGATAAATAGGGAGGGTTGCATCAGGAAGGGCATCCGGCGTAAAACTTCGCCAAATCTTTTTCATACAGTCACCAGTTAATATTTCCATACTGGATCGGTTGAGGCCTGGGTTAACAATGACTGCCACCAGTACTGTTAGCCAACAGGGTGCTGGCGGAAATTGGGCTACTGTTGGCCGAAGGAGGAGAAGAGGTGGAAGGCATGGCCGAAGGTAGGAAGAGAGGAGAAAAGCTAGGACTGCGGTAGTGAGGGTCGGAACTTTGAATGTTGGCAATATTACTGGTATAGGGAGAGAGCTAGCTGATATGATGGACAGAAGGAAGGTTGGTATATTGTGTGTGCAAGAGACCAGATGGAAGGGGAGTAAGGCTAGGTGTATCAGAGGTGGGTTCAAATTGTTTTATCATGGTGTGGATGGGAGGAGAAATGGCGTAGGAGTTATTCTGAAGGAAAAGAATGCGAAGAGTGTTTTGGAGGTGAAAAGGGTGTTGGATAGAGTGATGTTTATGAAGCTGGAAATTGATGGTGTAATGATTAATGTTGTTAGTGCATATGCTCCACAAATTGGGTGTGCAATGGATGAGAAAGAAAAATTTGGGCATGAATTGGATGAAGTCGTGATGACTGTACCCAAGGGTGAGAAAGTGGTGATTGGAGCAGATTTAAATGGGCATGTTAGTGAAGGGAACAGTGGGGATGAGGAAGTGATGAGTAGGTATGGTGTTAAACAAAGGAATGCAGAAGGTCAGATGGTAGTGGATTTTGCAAAAAGGATGGATATGGCTGTGGTGAATACGTATTTTAACAAGAGGGAGTAGCATAGGGTGACATACAAGAGTGGAGGAAGATGCACACAGGTGGATTATATCTTATGTAGGAGGGCCAGTTTGAAGCAGATTGGACACTGTAAAGTGGTGGCCAGAGAAAGTGTAGTTAGGCAGCATAGGATGGTGGTTTGTAGGATGACGTTGGTGATCAAGAAGAGGAAGAGGAGTGTGAGGGCAGCACCAAGGATCAAATGGTGGAAATTGAAAAAGGGTAATTGTGAGGTGGAGTTCAGGGATGAGTTAAGACAGGCACTGGGTGGCAGTGAAGAGTTCCCAAATAGCTGGGTAACTACAACAGAGCTAGTAAGGGAGACGGCTAGAAAGGTGCTTTGTATCACATCGGGACAGAGGAAGGACGACAAGTAGACATGGTGGTGGAATGTGAAAGTACAGAAGAGTATACAGGCAAAGAGGTTGGCAAAGAAGAAGTGGGATTGTCAGAGAGATGAAGAAAGTAGACAGGAGTATGAGGAGATGAGGTGCATGGCAAAGAGAGAGGTGGCGAAGGCTAAGGATAAGGCATATGAAGAGTTGTATGCAAGGTTGGACACTAAGGAGGGAGAAAAGGACCTGTACCGATTGGCTAGACAGAGGGACCGAGCAAGGAAAGATGTGCAGCAGGTAAAGGTGATAAAGGATAATGAGGGAAACATACTCACAAGCGAGGAGAGTGTGTTGAGGAGATGGAAAGAGTATTTTGAGGGGTTGATGAATGAAGAGAATGAGAGGGAGAGAAGGTTGGATGATGTAGGGATAGTGAATCATGAAGTACAATGGATTAGCAAGGAGGAAGTAAGGATAGCTATGAAGAGAATGAAGAATGGAAAGGCTGTTGGCCCAGATGACATACCTGTGGAAGCATGGAGGTGTTTAGGTGAAATGGCAGTGGAGTTTTTAACCAGATTGTTTAATGAAATCTTGGAAAGTGTTTTGGTACCGATTTTTAAGAATAAGGGTGATGTGCAGAGCTGTAGTAACTACAGAGGGATTAAATTGATCAGTCACAGCATGAAGTTATGGGAAGGAGTAGTGGAAACTAGGTTAAGAAGGGATGTGATGATTAGTGAAAAGCAGTATGGTTTCATGCTGGGAAAGAGCACTACAGATGCAATGTTTGCTCTGAGAGTGTTGATGGAGAAGTACAGAGAATGTCAGAAGGTGTTGCATTGTGTTTTTGTAGACTTGGAGAAAGCATATGACAGGGTGCCTAGAGAGGAGTTGTGGTATTGTATGAGGAAGTCAGGAGTGTCAGAGAAGCATGTAAGAGTGGTACAGGATATGTATGAGGGTAGTGTGACAGCGGTGAGGTCTGCGGTGGGAGTGACGGATGCATTTAAGGTGGAGGTGGGGTTACATCAAGGATCAGCTCTGAGCCCTTTGTTATTTGCAATGGTGATGGACAGGTTGACAGACGAGATCAGACAGGAGTCCCCATGGGCTATGATGTTTGCAGATGACATTGTGATCTGTAGTGAGAGTAGGGAACAGGTGGAGGAGACCCTGGAGATATGGAGATATGCTCTAGAGAGAAGAGGAATGAAGGTCAGCAGGACTAAGACAGAATATATGTGTGTGAATGAGAGGGAGGATAGAGGAATGGTGAGGATGCAAGGAGTAGAGGTGGTGAAGGTGGATGAGTTAAAATACTTGGGGTCAATAGTTCAGAGTAACGGTGAGTGTGGAAGAGAGGTGAAGAAGAGAGTAGAGGCAGGATGGAGTGGATGGAGAAGAGTGTCAGGAGTGATTTGTGACAGACGAGTACCTGTAAGAGTGAAAGGGAAGGTCTACAAGAGTGTAGTGAGACCAGCTATGTTATATGGGTTGGAGACAGTGGCATTGACAAAAAGGCAGGAGTTTGAGCTGGATGTGGCAGAATTAAAGATGTTAAGATTTGCACTGGGTGTGATGAGGGTGGACAGGATTAGGAATAAGTATATTAGAAGGTCAGCCCAGGTTGAAAGTTTGGAGACAAAGCCAGAGAGGCAAGATTACGTTGGTTTGGACATGTGCTGAGAAGGGATGCGGAATATATTGGGAAAAAGATGCTAAGGATGAAGCTACCAGGTAACAGGAAAAGAGGAAGGCCTAAGATAAGGTTTATGGATGTGGTGAGAGAGGACATGCAGGTGGTTGGTGTGACAGAGCAAGATGCAGAAGACAGGAAGAAATGGAAACAGGTGATCTGCTGTGGCGACCCCTAACGGGAACAGCCGAAAGAAGATGATGATATATATATATATATATATATATATATATATATATATATATATATATATATATATATATATATATATATATATATATATATATATATATACAAATATATGCTTCTACTTTGTTTCATTGAAAGCTCATTTCACTGAATTTCAATTCACTCTGACCAAATCACTGAAAACCCAAATTACTGAAAACCCATTTCACCAAATCTCATTTCACTGAAGTGAAGTGCTGGCACTGTGTAGAGTACTGTAAGGCAAGTAAAAGGTATATGCCCTTTTCTCCACTGTAGTGTGATCCTGGAGATAATATATATAGTTGGGGGTGTTGGTGGCACAGCCTCCCACTTAGTTTGGGTATATATTGTCTTCTGGAAAGAGTTAGTCATTGCTGTTGTAAGTATGCATGTCTATAGTTTAAAATGTATTGTTTTAAAGCTTTCAGTGAAATATAATATAAAACCAAATGTATTGTATTAAAGCTTTCATTGAAATATAATATAAAACCAAACAAGGTGGGGTGGCTACCTCCCCCACAAATCTCAAAGTGGGGGGCTGTGCCCCCCAACAACCCCTAACTATATATACTAACTCCAGGATCGCAGTACAGTGGGGAAAATGGCATATACCTTTTACTTGCCTTACAGTACTCTACACAGTGCCAGTACTTCACTTCAGTTAAATGAGATTCTGTGAAATGAGTTTTCAGTAATTTGAGCTTTTGGCGATTTGGTCAACATGAATTCAAATTCAGTGAAATGAGCTTTCAATGAAAGAAAATAGACCCATATATATATATATATATATATATATATACATACATATATATATATATATATATATATATATATATATATATATGTATAATCATATAAAGCAAACCTGAAACCTAAGGGTAAAAAGTCACCCAGTCAAACCATTCAGTAAAAAGAATCAAAGAATCCTTCAGGATTCCTTGTGTGTAGCAGCATCGCATTTCTTACAGTTTCTCAAGCTGCCAAAATGCTTGCAAACCTGTTCTGTGGTGGATGATCTGTGTACTGCTGAATAAGCCCCAGTCAAAGCTGATGTGATATGTCCACAACAATTTTTTTATGCACCCTTGTTATCTCTGAAAGTTTCTTAGAAAATCTTACCTTTTAGGATGATTTCATAGGGTAATCAGTGTTCTTAATATATGATATACACACACACACACACATATATATATATATATCCCCAGATTCTCAAAAGCTTGCACGGCGTGCATGATTAGTGTTAGATGAAATTTTGCCAAGATGGCGACCGAGCGGTCCACGTATGTGCACGTCTGACGTGCGCGAGTGCTGAAAATCACACCATTTACAGGTGAAAACCATGCAAATGAGGTAAATTTGCCATCCAGGAAGCAGGAATCAGGGTGTGCAGGACTAGCGTAATATGCAGAAATGTACTCGGTTAGTAACCGAGTGCGGTACTGCAAAAGCCAAAACAGAGCTATGACAGCTCCAAATAAAGGCTGCATGGCATTGAGGAAGCATGCCAATGGCCAAGTAAAAGGCCATTGGCATTGCAAACAATGCCAAATGTACAAAATACAACTTTCATGATATGTCCGCCGATCATGTCCGTTGAAGCATAGGGCAGCGGCGCAAACAAGACCAGTGAGGAAATCAGAAAATAAACCTAAAAAACAGTGTATCTAAAATCAGTATTCCACCATGCAAGTCAATGGCAGGCAAAAGACAACCTGGCCAGTGAGTAGTTGTTGCTAAGGGGGGATGCACAGTGTGACACATGTAACTATGCATTAGCAGGCATTTCTATGCAAACTAGAGGAAGGATAGTGAATCCCGGTTTTCCCCAGCATGTGAGGTAGGTCCAAACAATGTATAAGTATGAATAGCTGAGTGCAAGCCTAGGAGGTAGGTGACATCATGTGTGGGAGTGTCAGGCATACTGTCAGTGAATTGGAGCCCTGTGGCTTGGGGTTGCATCTAGTTTAGCACTGCAAAGCCAGTAGGTGTGTCTAAACCTGCCCAGCACATACGACACAGTGTAAACGGGTGTGCGTGCTGTGTAATGGGATCTACAGGAAGATAAAGGAAGTGAACCCAGAAAATAGCAGCAGTTTGCATATTGCAGTACACCAATTACGCGGGGTGCCCCCAGGATGAATCAAGATGGCAATGGAAAGGGAAAGCAGCAGTAGGAAGTTAATCAAGGGGTACTAGGTTCACTGCCAGGTGAAATGGATCGGAACCAGCCAGTTACACAGGCAGCAGACCAGCCCATCCCTGAATGCCACTAAAAACTATGCAACCACCTACCCCTCCATTTTTTTCCCACACCCTACACCACCGGTGTAAAAAAGAGGGGAACTTTTAACACTCACAACAGAAAAATGTTAGGGGCTGCAATAGCTATCATACAACTTGTGGAAGAGGCTGAGGGAGGCGAGGATGGGAATGCTGCTGACCAACCCACAGTGAGGCGACAAAGAAAAGTGTACAGACCAGACCAAGGGTGACCTACCATGAGCTACATAAGCTGGAGATAGTGGAGCACTATAGGGTGGACAGGGACCTACAACAGCAGATTGTTGAGCTGTGCCGGCCATGCCTGACATACAGAGCTAACAGAGGGGAACCCATCCCAGTGGAAATGAAGGTATGTGTAGGCCTAAGAATACTAGCTACAGGTACCTTCCAAAGGCCAACTGGGGATATGATGGGGATCTCACAGACATCAGCATCCAGGGTACTCCACCATTTCCTGGATGCCATGGCAGCACATGTCAGTGAGCACGTATATTTCCCCCCTCACCCATGAGACGTTGGCCAGCAATATGCATCTCTTCCACCAAATAGCGGAATACTCAGAGGTAGTGGGTGCAATAGACTGCATGCACATACGCAGCAAAGCACTACCCGGTGAGCAGGGTAGGGTCTACATCAACCACAAGGGCTTCCCCTCCATCAACTGCCAGGTCATGTGCGAAGCCCAGGGCATAATACTGAATGTGTGTGCTGGCTGCCCTGGAAGTTATCACTATTCCCACATCTGGCATTTGACGCAGCTGTGCCAGAAATTTGCCAGTGCGGACATCCCACATGGTCACCTAGTGGGGGATGCTGGATACGCACTGGAGCTGTGGCTGATGACACCCATCAGAAATGCACACAGACCTGAACAAGAACTCCATAATGAGGCACACGGGCAAACAAGAATCATAATAGAGTATGTGTTTGGGATGGTCAAGTCACAGTTCCGGTGCCTGGACACATCCGGTGGATCCTTGCAGTACTCACCAACTACATGTACCCAAATCATCCTTGTATGTGCCATGCTACACAATATGATCCTGCAGAAATAGCTGCAGCAGGAGCAGCAAGGGGCATGGCCATATAGCCCCCCACCAATGCCAAGGCCTGCACAGGCACAGAGTGACTCAGAGGAGGAACAACCTGAGCCTGCCCCAGTAGGCAGAAGGAGGCATGCCTAGTATGCCCTGGCACTGACATGGGAGGGACCCAAGGAATAGCACCTCTCTCTCTGACTCTCACATACAGTAAAAGGGATGCCAACCATTACACTACCTGTGCCTAACCATGCGTAGGCAGTGTACTACGTGCATCTGACTTAGCCAGCCCTGCAGCACCACCCACAATACTGGGACAACCACAGGATAAGTGACTCACGCATGCCAGTCAGGAGGGGGGGTTACATACCCAGCAACATTCACAGCCAGCAGAACAGGTGTAGACAAACAAAAACAAATGCCATACTATGGCCTCTGAATGAAGGGTATGGGTGATCCCCACCCAGGCCTACATGGACAGACCACAGCAGGCCGGGTAGTGGGATGTCAGTTGTGACAGCTAGGAAGTCAGAAATTAATGTGTATGCAATTAAAAGATAAGAACGGAAGTACAACAGTATGGCATAGCCAGCATGATGGGTAAGACCACTGACAGAATTGGACTACAGGACATACCAGTACAGTCCTAGCAAATGTGTACAACTATACAAAAGTAGATCCTGGGTTCCAACTAAACACTCAAAATCCGCAGCCAAGCAGCAAATAAAACTCCAGGAGATGGATCCAGGCACAGTAAACAGCATTTATTAACAGTAATTTCAGGTTAAGCGCTTTCATCCATGTATACAGACTTCCTCAGAACATACTCCCAATAATTACACACCCTTAAATACATAAGAATTCCTGCCTTTTTCCACAATCATTCAATTAATCCCATTTGTTAACACAATTAAATGCTTAAAAATACTTTAAAAATACTACATAGTATACCTAATTTAGTTATATCAAAATCAATAACATATATAAAATGTATATTGAATGCTGCAATATACCAATATTGTTGTTATTATTAAAACAATGCTATAAAATTTTAAACATCAAAATGTCTGGCAATTGTTATACAATTGTATCTATAATTGTTCCCTATATATAAAACGTGTTTAATTGATTAAAAAAAATATATAATGAAGCACATTTCCATACTTGAATAATGTTATACAATAATATATCCCATTTTATTTACAGTATTGATATTCTATTTTTGTTTGAACAATTTTGCTAACTATATAATATGAAATGTAAACTACTGCTGGAACAAATATATATCAAATATAAATATATACAAGACTGTACTTTACCTACAATCCATCATATATATTCAACTATACCCTCACTAAGGGTTTGGTGGGGATCATTTCATTAAGTCCAGGTGGTATAGCTGAATTAAGTCGTATCTGCCATTTCACTTCCTTGTCACCCACTATTGCCTTAATGTTTCCCCCTCTGGGATTAGGTCTCACTATTTCTAATATGGCAAATTTGAAACCTGTACAACCTTGGTTGTTCATTAAATGCCTAGATAATGCATTGTTGGTGTCTAATTTTCTAATGCATTACAAGTGGTCATAGATTCTATTTTTCAGATATCTATCCGTTTTCCCTACATAATAGTTCAAACATGTGTTGCAAAAGGCTAGATAAATCAGATGTTGACTCTGACAATTTCCTTGACAGAACTTGACTTTGCTTTTAATATTATTTTTCAAAATAATAGAAGTCTCTTCATAAATATAACTGCAATAACTACAGTTACCACATTTTTTGGTACCTGTCTTATTGCTATTACTATTCTTCTTAGAATTGTATTTTAACTCTATTATTCTCTTTATATTGTTGCCTGTTTTGTACACGTAATGTGGTCTACTAGGTATTTTGTCTTTAATAATACCATCACTTGTTAATATATTCCAATTAGTACTGATGATATCCTTCACCTCATTACTATATTTGCCATATTTCAATATGCAAGCTTTGGTGTATTTATCATCCATCTCACCCTTAGTTGTATTGATATTTTTGTTTTTGCTTATCACATGGGTATTACTTAAGCCTATGCCTAATAAAGGGGGATATTTCCAACCCCACTCATTTGCTACATAAGTGGTTATATCATAAATCATGTCACTAGGATATCCCTTCTCTTTAAATAACCTACTGATGAAATTATGTTCACTTATCATTACTTCCCTTGTTGTTGTCATCCTCGCTGCTCTTATGCATTGTCCTTTTACTATGCCACGTTTAGTATGATAAGAATGGGTACTATCAAAATGAAGGTATCCATTGCTATGGGTGTCTTTTCTGTGTATTCTAGACTGGAAGGATTTCCCATCATTATATATATAAACATCTAAATAATTGATACCCTTTATGTCCACCTGGTGTGTAAACCTAAGATAATCTGTTGTTTGATTTATATAATACACAAAGTTGGTCAACTCTGAGATTTCCCCTTGCCAAAGAATGAAAATATCATCCAGGTAATGGACATATGTCTTGATATACTGCATCCAATTGGAATTGAGAACAAATTCCTCCTCCCAGTCTAGCAATACTAAATTGGCATACATGGGGGCACACGCTGCCCCCATGGCCACACCTGTTGTTTGTCTATAGTATTCACCTTCATAATAGATATAATTATAATCTAAAACTATATCCATAAATGCTGTAAGCAAGGACACATCTTCCTTAGGTAGTCCACTGTACTTATATATGCCACTAATAAATCTGTCCAGTCCATCATTCTTAGGGATAGAGGAAAAGAGATCCTGAATGTCAATAGTGACAAAAATCAAATCTGGGTTCCACATTTCTTGTTTGAATAGTCCTAAGAATTCCCAGGAATCTTTGATAATATGTCCAACAGTGCTGTACATATGTTTCAATTTGAAATCAATATATTTGCCAAAAGGAAAGACCTTGCTATCACTTCCCGATATTATGGGTCTAAAAGGGGGGTCCGACAAATTTTTATAAATCTTAGGGATTCCTTTTATAGTTGCCAATATGGGGAAATCTACCTTGAGAAATTTATACAAGTCCTCGTCTATTCTATTATCAAGTAAATATTCTTCAAGATAAGAATCTATTCTGCTATATCCTATATTCACTTGATTAAGTGAGGACACTTCATAATGGGCAGGATTGTTAAGCAGTTCAAATATCTTGACATTATATTTGTCTTGGTCATATAGTACTATACCGCCCCCTTTGTCTGCTGACATAATTCTTATATTATTTTCATTCAATGTATCTATAGATAAGGCAGCTTGTTGATCTGCTGCACAATCCTTTTTATTATGTTTGTGTTTATTGTATAGGCCATATATTTCCCTATTAACTACATTTTCAAAAGAGGCCAAAGTTTTAAACATAGGGGGCATAAATGCACTCTTCTTTTTTAGTTCACCTGAATTTTTACACTGGGTGGTATTATGTTGAAAAAATATCCCAAGGTTTAATTTCCTAAGAAATAATTTGAACTCTACCAATGTGTCTGTAAGGTCTATAGACTTATCTGGAATATATTTCATTCCTTTAGTAAATACATGTAATAATTCTGGTTTAACTTCAAAAGTAGTATAATTGTATATTTTAACCTCACCACTTGTGTATTGTGCTTTCGTAGTCGAGGGATCACCCATATATTTAGAAAGTTGTTTAGATGCACTATCTGTTCCTCTCCATTCTCTTCCTGTTCATAAATAGATTCCCCTATTGTTTCCTGTATCTGTTCCATCTGTATTGTTTCTTCCCTTGGCGTTTGACTGTTTGCCAATTGTCTGTGTCCCCCCCTCCCATAAAAAATTCTCCTCATATTTTTTCGAATAAGTATTGTCTTGGTTCCTTCCTTCATACATTTCTCTCTTATGTTGTTGATCCTCCCTAACATTCCATCTATATGCAGTTCCTTGTTCGTACTGTAACAAATCTCTCTGTAGCTTTTTACACTTTCTATCAAACACTTTTTTACAATTATTGTCTGCATATTCATACTGTTTGATGTAAAGATTCTCCCATTGGGGAAACAACAGATCTTTTTTAATGGTTTTGCTCATACATTCAACCTCTTGTAACAGTTTACTTAATTTCAGATCATTGCTAGTTAAGATGAATTGCATAAATTGTTTGCCAAATTCATTAAACATGTCATTGCAAACTTTGATATTTTCCACATTCATTTCAACCCCAATCAGTTCCTTAAAAAACGTAGCCCCATAGGGACTATATTACTTTCTATGCATTTACGCAAATACATGTTATCTACTTGCAATGCCTTAATTCTATTAAGTTTATTACCAAAGCTGAAAATCATTTGCTTCAATGAAGTGAATTGTTCATCTACATCTTTCCGTGTATTTACCATACTGTTTTTAACATTAAATTCAAACGGCATGTGCAAAAACTTATCAACATTAAAATTGTCCAAGTTATCATTGTTTCCCATGAGGGAACATTGAGAAACAGTACCTTTTAGTGTTTTATTAGTATTGGCATTCATTTTTTCCGGCGCTATATAAGTCCTTGCTGGCAGAAAGCGTTTAGGCTTGGCCCCAGATATTAAATAAATGTCTTCTAAATGTGTACAACTGTCAGGTGTGCCCCCCACCTCACATAGAAATACAGTAACAGTCAGGTGCACCCCCCCAATCCTGTGTAGAAACATAGAAATAGTCACGTGTACCCCCCACTATGCAGACATGTTGCAACAGTCAATGCCAAATGATCAGTGGATACCCTGCAGACACAGCATGATACCTGTCGGTGTACAACACAAAGGTCAGCTGTGCAGTACAAACCACCGAACATGCTCCACACATGCATAACAGACCATCTTACTAGGCATGCTTACACACTTAGAGAAATGAAGGCAATGTTAGTCATCAACATACTGAAAGGTCATACTGGGCATGCTCACACACTTAAACACATGAAGGCCATGTATGCAAACACCAGTGGACCAGACATATTTAGCGGTTGCAATAGTTACTGCAGACACATGTCAGTATGCACCACTCATGCCTTGCACACACAGTGGATAGGAATATAGACATATATGTAAGGACAACACACCATAATACGCCAAAGGTAGATGGATATAGATGTGTGGAAGAGGGTGACCGTGACAAGGAGCCATCCACACCTGTCCCACTGAGCACACAGCCAAAGGGCCCCAAACACATTAGTTGCAGATGTCACACACTGCAGTTACTAGTGACCAGTACCTGTCAGCACCACAGACTATGTGGTCCACGTGCCAGCTGTGCAACATGGCTGTACAAGGACATAGTCAGCTAGTTGCCCTAGACGCACACCTGTGACATATGACCCCATGTGTGGCCGCCTGTGGCATGTCACCCCTACATAAATGGTGTATGGCCATGCACACACTGGCCACTCCATAGCGGTACCCTGAAAAGCCTGCTGAGGTTATGCAATGTGTAATACAGCTTTGGGAGATTTGTAGGCCAGTAATCTCTGTGGCATGTCCCATAACTGCGCACTGCTGTAGTGTGATAGACTAGGTAGTTAGGAGTTCTAACCCCAGACATGGCAACTGTGAGTGTGTGTCACTGTTCGTGTGTGTGCCTGTCTCTCACTGACTGTGTAGACAGCAATGCTTTTAGGTTACTCACTCCCCTTACATTTCACATGCCCAACATTGGCAAGGTTGCTGATGTCACCCACCTAGAAATACTCCCCTGGGAGAGCTGTACCCCAGTAATCTCCATAGTGCATGCTGTAACTGCATACTGCTGTAATGTGATAATGTAGTTAGATAGGAGGTCAAACCCCATTCTTGGCAACTGTGCATATGTGTCTGTGTGTGCGTGTCTGTCGGTCACTGACTGTGTAGAGAGCAATGCTTTTTAGGCTACTCACACCCCTTACAAGTTGAATACCCTTCTTTGGCAATGCTGCTGATGTCACGCAACTTGAAATACACCTCTGGGACAATCATAGCTGAGTAATTTCCATAGCACATCCCGTATCATTGTATGGCCATAGCCTGATTAAGGAGTTAGCTGGGAGTTCTAGGCCACCACCTGCCAACTGCGTCTGTATGTGTGCATGTCTGACTGTGTAGACAGCAATGCTTTTAGGTTACTCACACCCCATCCATTTCACATACCCAGCTTTGGCAAGGCTGCTGATGCCACCCACCTAGAAATACTCCACAGGGAGAGCTGTAGCCCAGTAATCTCCGTAGTGCATGCTGTAACTGCATACTGCTATAGTGTGAATTAGACATGTGGTTGGGTTCTATTCCCACACATGACATTTCTGGATGTATTGTGTGTGTCACTGTCTGTGTAGGAAGCAATGCATTTTAGGCTAGTCTCTCACAGTCATTCCAAAGCCCTGCTTTAGCAATCCTGCTGATGTCAGTGTGAAATACACTTTTGAGCAAGGACTACCCCAATGATATCTGTGGCACTTACTATAACTGTGTAGTGCTGTAGTGTCATACACCAGTTAGGTAGGTGTTCTACTCCCAAACATGACAGGTGTCAGCTTCATGTTGATGGGGAATCTTCATCTGCAGGGTCATCTGCAGCCTGGGCAGTGTTGTGTTCATGGCTGCATGTGTCACCCATGGAGCATCTAGCTGTTGACTGCTGAAGGTAGTGTGAGAATTGCAGAGAATTGTGTAGAGGTGGTTGTAACTGTGTGGCCAGTGTGGAGTGGGTTTTGCATTTTCTTATATGGTGGCCATACTATATATCACAATGTCCACTGTACAGGGATAACACGTGATATGGCTGAGAGGCTGGGGTGCAGAGCTATACCCAGACATGACATCAAGGCCAGGAAATCACATTTAGCAGCCCCAGTATTACCCAGAGCACACTCTCACCTCATGTGTCACGCACACGCACACACACACACACACACACACACACACACACACACACACATGCCTAGGTAACAGCCGATATGTGAGTAGTACACTGCACATTGGCCACCAATAGTAACTATGGAGTGACAGCAATGGGCCACAGAGGGCATGACACCCAGTCCATCTGTCCAATATGCACATACATGCAGACAGGGCACCTCCCCCGTGTTCTCCAATGGACAACTGCACCACCTGGACATATGGACAGATGTCACTGACACCAAGGAATGCTGATAGCATGCACACCATGCAGGTGCAGGGTAAAGCTTCTGGCCATTACCAGCTCCCACCACAGGTGGGCAGGACGGGCACATCTGATGATAATTTGTGTTCACAACATGGGCCGGAGACCCCAGGTACAGTTCCACATGTCACTGTACATGCATGGGGGAGGTGTGCACATCCCAGGCGCAGTCCATGTCATGGATGAAGGAACACAGACATGGCAAGTGATGCACAGCAATAGCCACACAAAGTAGTCACCCAGGTGACCGGATGGGGGATACAATACCCGCCTGTGTGGGCAAATGCAGACACTACATCCCTGAGCCACAATGCAGATCATCATCATGTGGCCTGATGCCAAGGTACACCCATTGCCTAGCCGTGGACAGCCATCTGGTGCAGTCAAACACCAGACACCTGTGCAGACATGCACACATGCATGTCAGTAGTGGCGCCCTGTGTGTTTGTGTGTGTGTTGCATGCTGCAGATGTTCACATCCACACTCCCTGCAGTCCCCATGGGCATGCTGCAGCAAGCTGCCTGATGTCAGACACCTTCCCATACCCTTCGCCCATACAGCCCCCTTATGACCTGTGTGGTGCATGGGATACCTGCACAGTGATGTGATGTGGCAATCCAACAACCGATGAGTTGTACACCTTGCCCTGCCATGTGTGTCAATGTATGTGTGTCCTTGTGAGAGTGTGTCTGTGTTGACACTGGCACCTGTTCATGCCAACAGGCACTTGTATGTCACCTACCGTACAGCTACTGTATCTACCGTACAGCTACTGTATCATTATTGCAGATGTCACTCACCATCGCATATATGTTCTGAGTGCTCCATAACAGGTAACCCATGTGGCGCATCCAATAATTGCAGCAAACTGTCCTAGCACTACATAGTCGTTAGGGGTTTGATACCCTGTGCTGCTAGGTGTGTGACACAGCCATGCCTTAGTTTTACCCTCCCACTCCTCCCTGATATGTATTAGCCTCTGTCAATGTCCCCCACCCCTTATCAGGTGGACATGGAGATCTACACCTGCTTTGCTTAGGCAGCAGCATGTGTAATGTAAGTAATACTCATGATCAGCTGATGGCCTCTGTATGAATCACAGCCCTCCCCTAGCTGATTGCATGTGAAACAGCTGTGGTAACATCCCCATCGTCATTTGTATAGAAGCACACTCCAGTACCCAGGAACATCATGGTGGTGTTTGCCCTTGTCAACCACTATGAGCAGGAACTAAATCTGTTGTGTGCCAAACAGCATCCCAGATGGATTGCGGTGTACCTCTAACAACATACACTGTGGAAAGAGTGCATCAAATGGGAGGTGGATGTGCCTGACCTGACTACAGCCTGTAAGTGTTGCTATACTGCATTTGAAGTAATATTGCTTTCACAGTGTTTGTGTGAATATGGCTGATGTACGTCTCAATACCTGCCATGTCAGCTTCATGTTGATGGGGAATCTTCATCTGCAGGGTCATCTGCAGCCTGGGCAGTGTTGTGTTCATGGCTGCATGTGTCACCCATGGAGCATCTAGCTGTTGACTGCTGAAGGTAGTGTGAGAATTGCAGTCAGTAGATGGAGAAAGCTGTGGTAGTCACAGACGTCATATCCCTCAAAAGACATATGTTGCAACAACCCTGCAACAACAGTAAATGTATGTGTTCATCACAGCAACATGTCAATATTGGTACCTGTGTATGTGGTCCCAGCCACACCTCTGTCAACCTTTGTACATATGTTGTGCAGAAGTGGTGCATATGTGCTATACACCATACTTTGTGGCATCATATCTGAGAACAATCCATGGATATATCTGACTGTTACACATGTTATGTACAGTAGGGTTTACATTACATTATATTACATGCACATTCTGATGATGTTTGTACAGTACTAAGGTCTGTGTACCTATGGTGAATGTTGACAGTGTGTGTAGTTTTGATATGTACCTTAGCCTGTGTACAGACTGTGGTAGATGACATTGTTCTAGTTACCCTACTTTCAGATGTTACATGGTGCCCCACTGTATGGTACTGTAGTGGCATACATGTTTGTAGGGCCATAAACACGTGTCCCATACCACAGACAGCCACCAGACCAAACTGTATAGCAGGCCAGTAAATGTAGGGCAGTCTGTGAGTGGCACATATGAGGATGAGGTCAAACACATAGTCCATATACTGTCATACCATGCTAGCTAACCATATGTGGCTGTGTTCACATTGGTTGTGGATATGCACTGTCACACAGGTGCATCCTACCCTGTGCTGTGACACCCTTGGGAGGTGTAGGCCAGTGTTGAGCCAGTCTGCCTGCAGCCTGCACAGTGCATTGTGACATGCCTAGCAGCTGAGTGCACCTACCCAGTGGGATGTCATGTGCAGATACTAGCTAGATGTCCAGCTGCCGGACCTCCCCTAACAGTCATGTATGTCAGACAGGGCAGTGGGATGCAGTGCAGATGTATGTCGATACTTATTATGTAGTATGTGGCCATGGCACCCTGTACTAGTGGTCATACCATTACAGGCCAGGCAGGGGTGTGTGAATGCATGTCCTTTGGTGGCATTATATACCTGTCGTCATGTGTTATACCCATCTACATGGCCATCCACATCCATATTGTGAGGCATGGTACACATGTGTAGCACTAAGGGCATATTTGTATACCTCTGGAATGTACAGACTGTGTCAGACCCCCCACATATATTGGCCAATATCTCTGCTGCAGTCCACAGTGGCATTACATGCTAGCAGCAGTACTGTAAACTGATGTCCTTTGGATGTAGTTCAGTAACCAATGGCACACATGTTATGAGCAGATGTGACCTGGCACACACACCATGTCTGTGAAAACAATCCCAGTGGCAGTAGCAATAGTCTACTAGTATACCTGACATCCCCTGCAACTACGACATTGGGAACATACAGGCAGGGGTTGGCCTACACTTCATGTCCAGGAACTATGATGGGAATATATGTATATTTACATATCCATATAGCCAGGTATATGATTACACATGTGTACTACACCCATTTAACACTGTCATGGCAACCACCCACTACTGATCCCCACATCATGTGTGCGTGATCCCATTACATCTCCTGTGTGATGGGCATCCATCCCATGTGTGGGCAGCAGTGCTACCAACAGCATGTAGAAAAACCCCATACGGGAGAACCAGCACACTCAGGGCAGCCACATATTTGTAGCAGGATCAGGAAGTACAGACAGACTGTGAGTGGAGTTGTCTTGTGCATTGTACAGTACTGGTGTTACAGGGTGTGGGTGTACATACTAGTTTGCCATGGAATGCAATCCATCTGCATAGCACACAACTGTGGGCCTACCCTCATGCCGGCTGGAGCTGTGCCTATCATGTCTTGTCTGTCCACCACACAGGTCTTGTGTCACATAATACACTGGCAGTGTGTGTGTTGCGTGTTACCGGTATATGACTACATCCATGGCCGTCCATACCAGCAATTCCCTGACTAAGGGCATGTTACAAACTATCCTGTAACACCTGTACCTTGCATAGTGTATGGCAATAGTTGTCCATATATGTGCCTGTATTCCAGCCTCTGTCGATCCCCTATATACCAAGCTGTGCACATATGTTATGTTGTCGGTGGTTGATCCATAGTGGGCTGGGAGTATAACACACTGTCATGTCTGCCATCAGTCCATTGCCATTGTAACCCCCACACATATGGTGGGGCTGGCGCCATATATGTGTGGGCTCCACCTACACAATACATGTGTGCTCTTATGCACTGCAGAGCCCAGTGTATGTAACAGTGGTATATGGCCCTGTATAATTGAGTCTAGAGGAGAGCACCAGAAAAGACCTAGGCTGCTACAAAATGTGGGGTTATCAGGGCTGAGCTGCATTAAGGTATCTGGATGTACAGTACCACATACTTCACCTATATACACATTACTGTCATGTATCTGGGTACTGCAGGACTACTGCCCCCTACCATATAAACTATTATGTGTGTTGGTGTGTACGTGATGGTGTCAGTTATTCCACGTTATGTAGCAGTTACAACCCATGTGGTCATAAGATGTCTATACCTCCTATTGTGTTTGCACAGTGTGTAGATAGAGGCTGCTGAACTACACACCTGGAGTACATACTGTCGATTGTTAGGTATCCTGTGGCCCAGTGTGTCTTTCCTATTGTACAATGTGAATGGCTTGGCCTGGACAGCTACAGCTGTGAACCTTTCCAACCTACTGTATGAGTGTAACTGGTCCGCTGTAGCATCACTCTGTTGATATAGTTGTCAGTGTCTGAACAGCTATATGGCATAGCATGTAGAACTGTAATAGTACATGATGACAGGTTACCATGTCAGCAAACCTGTGGGTGTTGTTTTGTCTATGACCTCTCTGTGGGTGTATGTTACAGGCAATGATTGTCATTTGTATGGGTTGCACATTCAGTGTCTAGTCATTCAGGGGTCAACTGTAGCATAATGGCTGTTCCATATTGTGTGCACCTACCGCTTATGTTTCATACTGTACATATAACTGCATGTGTATGTGTAGTCACATGTATATGCATATATATATATATATATATATATATATATATATATATATATATATATATATATATATATATATATATATATATATATGTGTGTGTGTGTGTATATAATTATGTATATGTATACCTTTATCTGCATATCTGTGTCTGTGTATCTGAAGCCTGGTAATGTTGATGGCATCCACATAATACATTCCTCATGGGAGCCAGAACGTACTGCATGATATGTTACCAATAACAGCCTGACATCATACAGGTGGGATGTAGTACAGGTAACATCATGCGCCCATGTTGCCATTGGCTCTGGTTATGGGATCACCAACACTTAGTAGTGTATTGCAGGATGGATGTGTTTGGCTGGGGGGGGGATGCCTAGTCATGCGACTTGTATAGTGTGTGGTGCCTCTCAACCCCATTAATGTAATATGTAGCCTGTTACACTCCACTCCCTAACAGCTACATGTGCCTTGCAGTACCAGCACAACAGTGTTGTACCAAGGGGTCGGTAGGCATGGGAATCCCATTGAGGTTTGCCACGTGTGTGTATATGTGCATGTGTGCACATCTGTAAGGTACACCGGTCCGAGTCCACATACTCCTATTACAATACACATTGCCACGCAGTAGTACGGATATTGTTTTTGTCACCCATAGGTGTGGCAACACAATGCAACACCCTACTATGCCTATGATGTGTGCATCACATGCATATCCCTGTGGTACCACTGTTGTGATATGCAATGGGTTGTTTTTGTGTCATGGCCACTGTGTGATAGTGGGTATGTCAGAGTATCTAGATGGGTTCTAGTGTGCACAATATCCAGTGGGGTATGTGGGTGCTGTGTACACTATCTTTACACTATGGTACACCTGGTATATGGCCCATGTACCACTCTCAGGTGGCCAATATCACCATCATCCATAGAGGTAACAGATAACAGGATACGGCCCAGTTACACATGTGCTGTGTGCAGCCTACCTGTAACACATAACATGGACTAGTTAGTTAGCAACTATACAAACAGGTCTCTAAGATGTGTGTTTACCCATTATGTGTCAGTCAATGTGTATATGATGGTATGACACACTATGAATTCACCACTTACAAACATTACATCCCCCATTACCATATTGTATGTGTCTGTGGATGGTCTGCATGTAGCACTTGGCCTGGTACACACCTCACCCTACAGATGGTGTCTTGTGTGCAATGACAGCCACACAGTTCAGTAGCACTACATACCCGGGTTGGGGTCTAGACACAGTGTCGGCAAGTCAGGATGTATGTGTATGTGGATGGGTTAATTTAAGGGTGCAGATTATACCTGTACCAGTAGGCCACCAGTCATGTTTGCATGGCCAATAGCTGTTATACATACCTGTGGCATGTGTGCAACTGTACATTACATATGTCACGGCGATGGTTTCACCACACTGACATACCTCTGTGGAATATGACTGCGGACCATCCTCCTGCTGACACATGTATGCCTACAGCACAAATGTATGACAGTATGGGGATATCAATTGGTGTTATCAACAGCTGAGATGCATCCTAGCTGCATAGCTACACTACCTGACATGTATGCAGTACACATTACCCCTGACTACATTCTATACTGCAGTACATTGCGGCCCTCTATCACAGTCACTGTGTGCATCAGAACCATGTTAGCTTGTCTCTGCATTGATGTTATGGATGGCAGGGATGTGGCACAGGTATCATCATATCCACAGGGTGTGTGAATGTTATCCTAGCTGCATGGCTACACTACCTGACATGTATGCAGTACACATTACCCCAACTACATTCTACACTGCAGTAAATTGTAGCACTCTATCACAGTCACCATGTGCATCAGAACCATGTTAGCCTGTCCCTGCATCGATGTTATGGATGGCAGGGATGTGGCACAGGTATCATCATATGTACAGGGTGGTCCAAACATGTGTCACCATGTGTGCAGGTGAGGGGTGTGGTTCCTTGATTGGGGCGTGGTGATGTGGTGTGTATCGGTATGGTGATGCCCTAGGTGTAGTTGCATAGTGTGTGGGTATGCATGCACACAGTTCCGCCATGTGGCTGTCCCACATGGGTAATGTTGGACAGCTGCAGACCATACCTGGCAGGGTGTTCAGTTCAGTGCCTCTGGCCACGGACATACCAACTGTGCCTGCCAGGGGTTCCATGGGCACGTGCAGGTACAGACCTTGAAGTGCTACTCTCCCCTGATGAAGACATATGTCCACTGGAACCATGTCCCATCTGGGCCTGGCCAGGGCACTGTGCACATGGCCTGCTGTGGTCTGGTGTTGGACAGCAGCCTCTGTGGTGTGCTGGGGCTGGTATTGCCACTACGGGAGCAGCTGTGCGTCCTGGCATGTCCACGTTGACTGCCAGCTGTTGGTGTCTCTGGCCTACGTCCATTCAGACATTGCACCACTCCCACCACATTTTCTAGCACAGACATACCATGGTCGAGGAGGCCAACAATCTCACCCCACCGTCTGTTCATGACCTCAGTATATTCATGGAAGGTAACAGCGAGTTCATGGAGGTTGCCACTTACAGCTGTGAAAGCAGACCTCTGCAGCCTCAGGACCTGTCTGGAATGCATTTCCATACATGCCTGTGCCTTCATTATGGCCTGAAACATGCTGCTGGTGGTACCAGTTGTGGCGCCTCTGCCAGGGGCAGGATGACCTGCAGTCCTCCCATGAGCACCATGGTACATCTGCTGATGTGGTGACCTTCTGGACATCCAGCTATGCTGACTGTGACCCGACACAGTTTGCATGGTCACCACACTTTCCTGGCCATTGCCACCAAGCGCCAACTGTCCTTCTACTATGGCCACATGTGATGGGGTTTGTAGGGGCACTGTAACTGTGTGTGGGCTTGGGGTGGCTAGGAGGGTGATGACACATGTTGGCACAGTGTCGGCCTCTGACAACCCCACCTGTGCCTTCATCATCATCGGTGTCTGTAGGGACACCTACCTCAGTATGCATGCAGGAGGGACCCTGACTCACCTCGGCACCTGTGGGAGGAAACAAATACACACATTAAGACCTGTACAGCAGTGCATAACAGCACACACTCACACTGACAGCCACCTTACTACCTCACATTCCCTGAGTTTGCAGACAGTCCCACAGTCAGTTACATATGCTCCCCTTCCTGCATAGCACTTGCTAATATACATGCATCACTACAGCCCATTAACATATCATCCCTCTCCATGCCTACACGTGTGGTTACCACACCTGACCTGTTACTCCATCGCCTCCCTGACCTGGGTGGAGTAGGTTGTACATGGCCTCACAGCTGTCATCCTTTATTACCCTGTGTATGGGCAGTAATGGTGTATGAGACCCCTATATGGTTGGCGCTGCTACATTCACTACATATGTCACACATCAGAGCCTCATGCTACAGTCTTGCTTAGCCCATGCCATATTTGTTGCACAAGTGACCCATCATGTGGATGACAGTACTACCTGGATACACTCACTGATGTGCTGTGGTAATTCCCCATTGCATTTGTAGTGCTGCATATGTGGGTAGCCGGTTACCTATCTGCTGCTGGCAATATGATGTGTATGCCTGGTATGTACTGCACCTCCCAATGCATGCTCCATGCTACAGACCTTGTTATGCTATCAGCTGTCCTGTGTTCACATACCTGACAGGTTGTACTGGTGTCCCATGTCTCACTCCATGTAAGGCACAATCCCAAGGGGAAGTACCACCATGTGGTCAATCCCACTATCGCCTGTGCATACATGGACTCACACACACACACCTGACATGCATCGTCCACACTCCACTAGATTGCACTTACAAACACAACTGAGTCTCACACACACACACACACACACACACACACACACACACACACACACACACACACACACACACACACCACACTCCTACATGTGGAGTTGCACATCATTTGTACACATAGTCCTCTTATTAGCCTTCTGTCAACATGCATTACACATGGAGCTCAACAGCATGCAGTGCAACTATAGTGACATCATGCTAGAGGCATTATATATTTGTGTGAGGCATGGGCTTTGTTGGTAGGTGATGGCCCCTCCCCATGTTAACACTGCACCCATGTACAAAGTGTTACTGTGGCCTGTTCCGCACCCTGCCTTGTACAGTGTACCATAACTCGCAGGTGTAGAAACCACTGAAGCATCTATAGTACTTTGTTGGTTATGTCAGCTCCAATGCTCACAGCCCCTGTGTGTTGTAGCAACACATAGCTGGGATGGTATGTGTACAACTATCAGTTGTGGATGCCTGATGTCTGTGTTACAGATCACAATATCAGCAGTGCATGTATGACCAGTACATGACTATTTCACTGACAACCAGCAGACCTTACCATGACTGTGAGGAGTGCCCTACACATGTCCCAGACCTCTGTATGGTTGCAAGGTCTACTCATGTGCACATTCCTTGGAGTGCACACACTGCTGTGATGAGTGCTGTGGGGTCAGGGTTATGCCTGCAATGTTTACTTAACCTGCTTGTGTGCAGCTGCAGCCATGGTGGTGTTGAGTCACACTTGTCCTTTCTGTAGGCCCTTTGTCCTGCCACATGTCACATCCCTGTGGACAGATTGCACATTGACAGGATGTTAGTTATCTTGCATGTGCCTGTTGTACCCTTCTGATACCCCAGCATGGTCTCTACTGTGAAGCAGTGCATTTCTTAGCAACAAAACGTGAATGTGTACAGCATGCAGTATGGGTAGGTGTGTTAGACATGTGAATGCGGGATAGCCCATAGCTATTACATGCCCAGTTTATCATCATGCATGAACATGAACCATACTCACTGGCTATGGGCTGCTGCTGTGGTTGTATCCTGGATAGACCTACATAGGAGTGTGAGAAAGCTGATGTCAGGAGCCACAGCTGTGGCATTCGTAACAGGTGAGTGCAGCATTACATTACATCAACAGTAGAATTATACAATATTACAGCTTCTACACAACAGTTTATTACTACTACTACTACGCAGCAGACAAAGTATATGACATCTCAGTTTTGCATGATGTACCTGTACAGCTGCAGATGCATACACATGAGTGGTGTACTGATATGCCCATGGACCTTACCTGCATGCTCCTTAGCTGGTGTGTCATTGGCATCCACCTCCAAGATGTGCCTTGCCAGGTGTTGATGTTGCGGGCAGACAGGTGCCACTAGGCCGCTGAGAAGCTCCTCCCACACAGGTGAGGGGTGGATGGGTGGTTTGCCCCCTCTGTTGTGACGTGGTCCTCCCTTACGGCAGCTGCACCCCAATGTACATGGCAAAGCAGGTCAGTGCAATGATGCCAGACCTGCTCATAGCTGCAGTTATGCAGTCTGACATCACTGACCCTGGGTTGTCAGGGCAAAAAGATGTATGTAGTGCTGCACTAGGTGGTCGATGATGATAGCCAATTCTGTGGCGCTGCACATGGGAAGGTGACTATGTGACATGATTCCTGGAAGACATAAAGATGGAAACAGGTCTGAGCCACCCATACAGCAGGATTACCATAGTTCTTAATACACATATATGTCTCCCCCCACCATATCAGCTACAACAACACGTTCACAGACTTCAAATGTTATGTCAGCTGCTTACCTACCATTGGGACATATGTTGTATTGTACCAAGCTTTGTGCTATGTGTATGTTCCACCCTTTGTGCTATGTGTTTGTAGTCATGCTCCCTGTGGGGACACTTATCTTTGCTGGCCTATTACAGACTATTTCACCTGCATGCCATACAGACATCCGGTCTGCATTCTGTAACCGTCTTTCATTTACAGCTGCACTATTCTGCCTTGCTGCAACACAGACAGGTGCCACATGTGAACACAGCCTAACATTAGGGTGGTACCTATGGTGTGAGATTGCTGGTATGCCTATTACACACCTATGGCATTTTTGCATGCTATATTACACATTCACATGACTGTCCTGCAAGTGGTGTGCACTGACACCCATGTGTCTATTAGGACGGCAGTACATCCACCAACAGCTATTCTCCACACTAACATAACATACATAGATATTATGGCTGACATCTTTGTCATTCATTGCTGATCTGCACAGTTGGCAGGTATGTCCCACTGCTTTCAGGGATAGACAGTATTGTCCAGAGCAGTTGTTCAGTGGGACATCATTACAGGGACAACTACAGATGGCACATGTCATTCTACATCATACATCCTATTAATCTATACCACATACTACATTAAATTACATACAATTGTGTTTTATATACCTTTTAGTGTTTGGGTGGGTGTGACGCCTTCCCAGTTGTGGCCTGTAGTACTGTGTTCCCCACTGTGCATGTCCCATGGTATACGTTTGTTTTCTAGTTCCCTTTTTTTTGTTAGTTCTCTCTCTCTCTCTCTCTCTCTCTGTCTCTGTCTCTGTCTCTCTCTCTCTCCATCCCTCTCCCTCTCCAGTAGAGCAAATGAGTTGGTTTGAATGGATTTCAGCATGGCTTTTGTAGGTGATGCACATGATCAGGTGATGGGCTCTGCACCAATCAGTGTGCAACAGTTGCTGAATGCGTGCAGCCTGCTGTGTAGTGATTCTGTTAACGTTAAGGTTGCAGTACCTATTACAACTGGGCTTGCAGACACAGGATAACTACACAATCTTAGGTTGTTCCAGACCTACAGACAGAGTGAATGGTGTTGTTATGTGCTTTGTATATTGCTGGTCTTGCAGTGTTTGCATGTACATAGTAGTTTAGGATGGAATGCAGCCTGTCTGCATAGCTTTCAACAGTGGGCCTATCCACATGATGGCCAGTGGATTGTCTGTTTGCTTTTGCCTGTCCACCACACAGTGCTTGTCCTAGATATATCCCCAGCAATCTGTCTGTTGAGTGCTCTCAGTACATGGGTACTTCTAGTTCTGTTCCTGATGTGTTATTTCTGCATAAGGGTATGTTGCATCAAATCTTGTAACATGGGCAATGTGCAGGGTGTGTAACAGCAATATTATGAGTATGGCTCTGTGTTCCTGCCTCTGTCCTCCACATATATGGCTGGCTTTGTCCTGCTGTGATAAGGCTAGGGGTTGTTCGATATTGGCCTATCATACTATACTGCTGGCATTCCTGCTATCATTCCAGTCATATTATGGACTCCCATAACATTTGTTGGTCAGGGTCCATACATGTGACAGATACATAAACATTATCACAGGTAATAAATGTCCCCCCAGGCCTTGACTACAGGGTGTAACTGGCGGCTGCTGAACTACATCTGTTATTGTTTATTGTTACCTATCTTGATGGCAAATCCTTTGTCCACAGTTGTACGAATTGATGGGCCTGTCCTGGACAGCATAGTATGTTATATATCTGCACTGTTTGCATCTACTTTTCTGTATGGGCCTTGCATTCCTCAATGATTACATAAGTGCAGATCTATGTGCTGTCGGTAATGGCATACATTATTGTAAAATACACCATTACAAGTTGTCTGTGTATACATATCTGTGTGTCGTCTCATGTCCTTTAAATAGTGAGTGGGCTATGTATAATTCCATACTCCTGTTCAAGTGTAAATGTCATTTAGTAGGTTATAAAGCAAAACAATTTTGTTATACCAATTTCACACGGGAAAGAGAATGTGCTGCAGTGGGACCTGTACTGAGAATGTGTGCGCAGTAGGTGGATGCTCTGTCCACTAACCTGTTGCAGCTCTGTGTAATTTGCATATTTCTACCTTAATGTCATACCCATGTTCCCTTCCCCTGTCCCCTGAGCTCCACGTACACTGCATCCATCCATTCTGCAGTTGCTAGCCCTGCTATACCACACCTCTACACATTTCCCTCTCAGCACGTCTCAGTATTTCTCCATATTACTGTCTCGATGCAACCTTCTGCAAGCTCTTCATCAGTTTAGTCTATGTACATTCGAGCCTTCCCTTCATCCACCTCCAGTACTGGTGGAGGCATTATTGTGATCCATAACGTCTGGTGCGTCATGGCAGGGACGGACCTGTTGTTGTGTCACGTGTACACTTTGCCTGTCTACACTGTTTCTCCCACTGGTAGCATCCTGCCAGGGTTTTCAGATCCAGTGGTTTGCTCACACACCAGACCAGCCTGATCTCCCGCTTCAGCGGATGAAACACGCTCCCATGCCACGGCCTGTTTTCCATTCCTCTCTTCAGTATTATACGAGACTACTGTTCTCACAGTATGCGTGGACAGGCACTGTTCATTGGTACTCATTGACTGCTCAGACTACTGTGACTGAGCACTGTGCACTTGTTTGCTGGTATTAATGTACATACTTACATTTCCAATACTGTTGACTGACTATGCCAGATGATGTTTGTGATAACAGCAGCTGATTGTATATCTGCCATGCCTTTGTGGTAACTCAGTTGGACTATAGTGTGCAGGGGGGGGGGACCTGGGAGTGCTGATTATGTTGTTACTGGCCATGATGGGGGCTGTGGGCTACAGCATGCCTAAGGCACTGCGAAGGAAATGTAGGCGGGTATGCACTGGTCTGCGCTAGGCTCAGATCTGCTGACCTCCGGTTATGGTGTCTTACACTGGGTTGGCCTTCACATTGCTTAACCAGTGTGGGCATTGCTTACCACTGCCCACACAGGCATACTCACACTTGCTGCTGCATACCCCCACACTACTTCATGTACATGTCGGTATTATACATGCTTAAGTTAGGTGTACATGTCAGGTACGACTGTGCACGAAGGTCAGTGTAAGGTTAAGTGGAATTCCAGTTTAGCATTTTTGGTTAGGCTACACTCAGGTATTCGGGTTAGATTTAGTTATGCCATACCTGTGTTGTAGAGTAGATGTGAATAGTGGATGTGTAGGTGTGTAGGTGGAGGGGGGGGCATTTTAACTGTATAGTAGGCCGTTGGACTGATTGGTGGGGGAGCAGTAGTGCAGGTTTGCAGGGTGTTGGGATATGTGTGCGAGGCAGGACAGGAGGTGTCAGTGTCAGTAGTTGGTGTAGGGGTCTGGAATGTTGGGGGGTGGCAGACTTTGCCAGGTGGTGATCCAAGTGTTCTTGGGTTTTCCCTTCATGTGTTATTTACATGTGTAGTCTGGGACAGCTGTGGTAATACACCTGGGTTGGGGGTTCCAGATTCTGCCAATATAGGTGTGTGGAGGGTGTCACCTACCTGTGACTGTGAACATTACTATGAATGCAACAGGGGTCGATAGGTAAGTGGTGTTATTGGGCCACATAGAGGGGCTGATAGTGGGGACATGTCCAAGGATGTGCAGGACAGCTGACAGGAAGGTCCACAGCTAGCTATTTCTTCTAAAGTGACAGCTGTGTATATACCCTGCATTTGGGGGTAGGTCTGGACAATCACACCCCTGGGTGGAAGTGAAGAGTGCACACAGCAATAATACCTTGTGATGCCAATTAGTTCGGCTTACATGCCTACAGTGGGGTGTTGTGACCATGTGCTCTTTGGTTCATTTAGTGGATTTGCAACAACACATCTGGTTATACTATCCTTTGCCATGTAAACTAGACTTTGCTGCAGTAGGACTCATACCGGGCATGGCTGCTCGTTAGCTGTCAGCTCTGCCCAATGCACATTCCTGGGGTGGACCACATAAAACCATTTCAGCCAACACCTGCACAGCTAGGCCCATAATTTCATACCCATAGTTCTCAAACTGCACATCCTCTTCAGCAGTCTTCCATACTGTGGGTGCAGGTCGGGTCTAAACACAACACTACACACTGCCCACTCTCCACTTCTCGGGACTCATTATGTATGTTGTCTCGCCCAATGGGTCATCAGGCTTCCCCAACCTTGTAGTCCGGGAGCATGTGTGCCCTGCTGTAGGTTATCTGTGTAATGGCTGGAAGTCTGAATAGCCATAACATTTTGGGGCTGTCCCGCAAGGGACATTCTTGTCTTTGTTTCAAGATTAGACTTGGAGGGTCTCTCCCACTGGTAATATCCTGTCTGTAGTCTGGGAAGCAGTGGTTTGTTTACTTTTATTGTGTGTTTGTATGTTTCACCTGTCTAGCTGGGGGGGGGGGGTGTTGATGCTACGTGTTACACGTTTGTTGATTGGGCCCCTCACCCCCATTGGCAAGGCCTGTGAACATATGTAATTCTTAACTGCTGTACCATATCCTAGCTATATATATGCGTGTATATTTACACACACATACACACACACACACACACACACACACACACACACACACACACACACACACACACACACACACACACACACACACACACACACACACACACACACATATCTATATACTTTACAAGGGAAGACACTGGAGAAGGTCCAAGCAATGGAATAAGACGTAGTAACAGACTAAAAGAAAAGAATTTTAACAATGGTAGGAATATCTACTCGAATAATTCTTTCAAGAATAATAGATCAAGAAAGAACAGCAATCATTTTTTAGGGCCACAGCCACAGAGATATCCTCAGAACAAGAAGAGAGTGCAGAATGTGTAAGTCGTTTGGATTTATTGGAAGGGAATTCTTCATCCAACCCTCCCACACCCGAAGATGCCTCCCGAGAGGGCCTGCCACGAATTTTATCCAACACGAAAGGTGACTTTAAAATTTATAACTTTTCAGAAATATTGCTTGATCTTGACTTGATTGAATTACTGAGTCTTGGCAATACATTTATTCCGAGCAGGCATTGTAATTTAACTGAAACAATCATGGATTTGAAATGTTTTGTTAGAAGGCTCAATCTAGATGTGCTTTATAACAATGAAAACCACGTCCCCCACATTGGGTTAAAACTGTCCAGTTTGTTCAACCCACCTCTCCACACAAGTCTACTCAATTTTGAAAAAGCATGTGAAGTTGACTTGAGACACCTGTTCAGGCCTGGTAGATATAACAACAACTCTTCCATGTTTAATATAACTAAGGAGCAAAGTCAAGCTTTGAACCACCTCAGCCAACTTCCTGTTCGAGTCATTAAGCCTGACAAAGGGGGTGGATTGGTAATTCTGGATAATTGGAAATATGTTGAAAAAATGTCCATTGTCTTGGATTCTCCAGCGTACAGTCCATCTTCCCTTAATGAGATGAATCTGACCTACAAAAGAAATAGAGGCTACTATAGAGACCTGTTTTTAGCAGGTAAACTTACCATTGGACTTGGAGTTTTGGTGCTATTTCTGACTGCCTTGCCTCCTGCTTTTGTTTTATATATATATATATATATATATATATATATATATATATATATATATATATCTGTATTTGTATGTATGTATATATATATATATATATATATATATATATATATATATATATTGCTGTGCATATATATCTAATGACATATGGATGTATGGGTGTCTGCAGATATATAGATCTATATGTGGGTATTTATATATATATATATATATATATATATATATATATATATATATATATATATATATTAGTTATGGGTATATCTATATATATATATATATATATATATATATATATATATATATATATATATAGGTTCATAGGTTCATACGTTCATACTAGGCTATCTGCCCTAGGGCATTTATAAGCCTAGTCAGAGTGTGTTTGGCTTTCGCCACCCATTTTAAATTAATTTTGCTATGACTTTTTTTGAGGTTAGTATACTGTGCCTCTGTCTAACACTGACACAGAAGTGATAGCCGGGGTAAACCTACGATCTCCCATCCACTCATCAAGATTCCTCTTGAAGAGAGTCAATGTGGGACTCTGCCTAACCTGGACTGGGATTTTATTCCAGAGTGAAGGGAGCCTCTGGGTTATGAATCTGTCCCTCCAGCATGTCCTATTTATTTCAGTGCTGAGGTTCAAGTCTCTCGAGCGCGTAGCTCGATGGGATTTGGATTTTCTGAGGTGCAGCATGTCCATTAATTCTGGGTTGGACATGGCTTTGTACGTCAGGCACAGATCGCCTCTGAGCAGGCGGTATGCCACTGAGTAGAGCTGGAGTTTCTTCAACCGGGCAGCATATGGCATCTGTTTGAGCCCTTTGATCCTCTTGGTGAGGTACTTTTGGGGTCTTTCCAGTTGCTGCAGGTGTCTGGTAAGGTACATCCCAAAAGGGGCATTGTACTCAATTATGGGCCTGATGAGGGATGAGTAAAGAGGCACGATGACCTCCCCTGATCTAGATGTGAATCCCTTCATGATTAGGTGGGCTATATAAAATGTTTTTCTAACCACTTTGGCCACGTGGTTGTCAAATGAGAGATTGCTATCAACTTGGGTCCCCAGGTCCCTAATGACTTCTTCTGTACTTAATGGATTACCACCTATGTGGTAATTTGTGGCACTGTTTTTTGCCAAAGGGATGACTATACACTTTTTGGCGTTTAGATTGAGGCCATGTCTCTGGCACCAGTTGTCTGTTTCTATGAGGCCCTTTTGGAGGATGCTTGTGTCGGCTGGAGAGTTGATTATGGCGCCCAGTTTGCAGTCATCTGCGAACTTGGTCAGCCACAGTCCTTCCGTGTTGGCCTGTACCGCCAAGAAATATATACCGAACAAGAGAGGTCCCAGGACTGAGCCTTGTGGGACGCCACTTGTAACTGCTTTGGAGTCTGCCAAGGCTCCAGCAATTCTAACCATGTGGGTTCTGTCCTTGAGCCAGTTTGAAACCCATCTAGTGACATAGGGGTTTATATTTAAGCTGGTGAGCTTATCTATAATGCCCGAGTGGGGTATTGTATCGAAGGCTTTTGTGAGGTCCAGGTAGGCTGTGTGGACCACCTTCCCCTCGTCAATGGCCTTGGTGACTGTTTCAAAGAAATTGACCTGGTTTAAGAGGCAGGATCTGCCCTTAACAAAGCCAAACTGGGTAGGATCCAGTGTCTGTAGGTCCCCAATATCTTTATTTATGAGGTCCATGATGATCCTTTCCATAGCTTTGCAGACCAAGCTAGTCAGGCTTATGGGGCGATAGTTTCCAGGATCCATTGAGGCACCACCTTTATAGAGAGTGACCAATGTTGCTGTACGCCACTCTTTGGGTACATATCCTGTAGTAAGGCTAAGACTGAACAGTAGTTTTATGTTTGGGTTTAGCTCTTCTTGGAGTTCATGTAGGACGCAACCCGGGACACCATCTCGTCCCATTGATGCTGTGTTTTTTGCTTTGGGGAGGGCGGCTCTTACCTGAGCATCTGAGATGTCAGGGGGGCAGCACTCTGTTGGGATAGATACTTGCCCTTTTGGTGGGGAGGGGGGGAGAAGTTTGCACTGAACCTTCAGCTAGGATGTTGGCAATGTCTGTGGGCTCGGTGTATTTTTTGTCATTTTGGACTAATTCTGAGCATATCTGGGAATTCCCACCCAGGTTCCTAACATAACTAAAGAAAGCCTTGTGATTATCCTTAGTGTACTGTGCAATTTTTCTCTTGAAGCTGGCCTTAGACAATTTTATGAGTGCCCGTAGTTTTTTGCTAATACTGATCAGAGATGCCTTCCCTTTTTGGGATTTTGCTCTTTCATGTAGTAGCTTCCTCCTTCTATTGTATAGTTTGTTTATGGCTGGGGTCCACCAGACAGGACATCTGCCTTTGGAGGATTGGGTCTTGGTTTTATTTGGGATTGCATGATCCATGCATTCCTGAAGGTGTTCATAGAATGCATTTATAAAGGATTCTGCGGTCTGGGCCGTATTTTCCACAGGCCCGGGGGCTTTGAAGGATTCCGCCTCAGTTTTGAGGCATGTGAAATTTGCTTTAGAGAAGTTTTTCACTGTGGTTTTCTGGGCAGGGGGTGGGGTCGGGTTGTGAATATCCAGTGAGATTAGTTTATGGTCTGATCTTACCAGTGAGGATACACTTCTGGTCTGGAGCATAGTGTCCCCATGTTGGTGATGATCAGGTCCAGTATGTTTTCCCTCTTGTGGGAGTGGTAACAAGTTGTTCCATAGCATTTGAGTTTATAAATTCTAGGAACCTTTGGGCTAGGGTGTTGGAGCTAGAGTAATGCTCCCAGTCTATGTTTGGGTAGTTGAAGTCGCCCAATATAATGGTGTTTGGAGAGACCTTCATATTTTCCAGTATTCTCAGGTAGGCCGAGTGGGGTTCCTGTGTTTGGGAGGGTGGTCTGTAGCAGGCTATAAACTGGAAGGCAGTTTTACCCACTGTTAGTTGCACATGGATAGTCTCTGATGCTTCGTGCTGTGCCACCAACCTGGAGGTGTGGGTATCTTTGACGAATATTGATACTCCCCCTCCTTTTGTGGTTCGGTCCAAGTTTTGGGGCCGAAAAGCATGGTATGAGGTATAATCTGGTAGTGCTGGGGTGCTGTCGGGAGCCTTGAACCAGGTTTCTGTTACTGCACAGATATCGATGTTCTCCATGCTAAGGAGAGTTTCGAGTGCGTGCATCTTGAGGTTTAGACTTCTAGTGTTGAGTAGCATTACTCTTTGTTTCTTATCCTTTGTGATACCTATGGAGGTGGGTTTGTTTTTTGAGCCTTGCCTAAAAAAGGCACTATGGGGGTAGCAAGAGCCTTTGCCAATATCCGAAAGCCCAGGGGTGACAGGTGCAAGCCGTCCCTAGCGAAGCACTGTGGCTTGTCGAGCATGTCATCCCAGGCTGACAGGCATTGGATCCCCTTTGAATGACACCAATACTTAAGCCAATTGTTGAAATTGATCATCTTGTCTTCATATTGTGGCATCATTCTTTATGAGGGTAAGATGCTACTCAAGGTCAGGGTCATACTGGCCTGGGCTACATGCTCAGAGAGCTCCTCTATGTCTCTTTTCATGTAGTCCAGGGAGGTACGTCTCAGGTCATTCACACCAGCATGGACATTGACTGAGTCATATTTGTATTTGCCTTGGAGTGACCTGAGTGCTTGTGTTATGTGGCAGATCCTAGCGCCTGACAGGCAGCTCACCGTGACCTTCTCCTTGTTCAGCCTGGTGAGCGGGACGTCAGTGTGCCTGATGATAGAGTCACCTATTACAAGTGTATCAGGTGTGTTGTTTAGCCTTAAGGGCTGTGACTGTTCGGCACACTGGCTTTTTGAGCTATGTGTTGCACGTGTTTTGTTTTAGGGTAGCGGTTGTTTGGGTGTCTGCTTTGGAGGTCTCTGCTGCTTAGGCAGATTTTTATTTAGAGCCTCCGAGTATGTTTTTGTGTGTTTATGTGTTTGGTTTGTTGTCATGGTAGGTCTATGTGAGACTGGAATTGTAGTGAGTGTGGTTTCCTTCTCCTCCTGACTGGTTATGCCAGTACTGAGATGAGAGAGCTTAGCCTCCAGTTTGGCTATATGGTTGCATCTCTCACATGTGTTGGAATTTGTTGGGAGAAGGAGAGGGTTGTCTGTCTACATGAGTCAGATGTAACATTGCCTCAAGATTCCCAGATTCACCAGCTGGACCGGAGAGGAGATTGACAACTGACCTTTGGACATGCTAGAATAGTATTGGGAATTCCTTTATAATTGAAAAAAAGGGCCAGTGGGGAACAATGTACTCAAGGGGAGTTTGTGAGGATGTAGTGCTTTTAATTTTTTAGAGCTGACTTATATAATTGCTTTAGTGAGCAAGTGCCAGGTAACTTAAATGCAATGTGTTACAGGTAACTTAAATGCAAAAACGACAAACAGTAACTTTCTTTCAAGTGAAACAAGGAAATAAGTACAGTAAGCAATGCAGATATCACTAGGGATCCACAGAAGAGCTAAAAGGCCACGTTTTAGGTGGAATTAGCGTTTCAGTGAAATAAACAAACAACAAGCATACAAACAAAGCTAAATTCTGCAGGCCTGGATCTAGTCTATGCTACAGCAAACAAGGTGTACCAATTTCAGTAAGAAACAGTTAGAATATGCAGGCACTATAAGCCTTTAACCAGAAATTCCCACCTCAGAAGGGCAGAGTCCAGCCTCTCCTCCCACAAGAGTGCAGACCGCAATCCTTCTTAATGTAAAATAACTGGCCTGAAGACCAAGTGCTTAAACCAGAACTAATACACTTTTAGAATAACAGACACTGAGCCCTCAATCAGCAGTTCCCAACTTAGAAGGATGTAAGCTACCTGTCCTGCCACCACAGTGCAGGCCACAAACCTTCCTAATGTAAAACAACTGGTCTGAAGCCCAAGTGCTTAATCCAAAAGACTTAGAAATGATAGCTACACTTTAATCAAGTTACTACCAAGCAGTAATATATATATATATATATATATATATATATATATATATATATATATATATATACATATATATATATATATATATATATATATATATCTACACAGACATACCTCTACATATTTACATCTACATCTGGTTATACCATTCTTTGCCATGTAAAATAGACTGTGCTGCAGTGGGACTCATAGCGGGAGTGGCTGCCCGTTGGGTGGCGGCTCTGCCCAATGAACACTATTGCTTACATCCCTGGAGTGGTCCGAATAGACCCTCTCCAGCAAACACCTGCACGCCTAGACCCATAATTACATACCCATAGTTCCCCCACCCGCACCTTCTATACAGCACTCATCCTTACTCTGGGTGCAGGTTGGGTCTAAACACACCACTACACACTGCCCACTCTCCACTTCACAGGACCCATCTTGTACGTTGTCTCGACCCATGGGTCATCAGGCTTTCCCACCCTTGTAGTCCAGGTATGTACACACCCCACCTTGATAGGTCATCACATGGGCTTCTTCCTATAACAAGATAATTTTTGGGGTGTTCCTCAAGTGACACTCCTGTCTCTGTTCCAAGATTAGACTCCTCGGGTCCACTGTGCCCCCCCAGTTGTATTCTGCCTGTGATCTTGGGAGAAGTGGATTGTTTACATTGTTTGTGGGTTTGTTTGTATGTTTTACAACAAGTCCAACAGCAAAAACAAAGAAAATATAACTGGCCAGTGAACCCCAAAGCAATTTATTAAAACACTCTGTACTCTGATGTCCCGGCTAAAAAGCCTTCAAGGAGTAAAATAGTGCAATAAACCAACACACACATATTTATAAAAAATATACAATCAATAATTCATTTAAATATTTAAATCTGTACTCTCCAATTGAGTTCTTCATTTAACCCCTTCGGGTACATTGTATCAAACTTTAAATTACATATAGCTTCTTTAAATAAGAGTTGATTTTTCACCAACTCTGTTTCAAAACCAGATACATTAATGAAATTGTTGCAGTAACTCCAAAAAGTCTGACGATGATTTTCAGACTGTTGGGCAGCAGGAAGAGCAGGAAATTCTTCTACATGATCCCCATCTTCATCAAACGAAGTATAATGACCATTTGATGCCGAAAAGGAAGAGTTGGTTGGATTATCCTTCCCTGTTGTATTAAATCTGATGTATTTACATGACTTCTTTCTATTGGCCCTCGCAATAAAAGGCCTCCCATTTTCATAGTCCCTGATATCATGCAGGGTTTTTTTCTTATTCCTTTCCATTAATTTTCTCTCATAGTCTTCCAATTTAAAATTTAAGTCTACCAAAAATGTATCACGCACTTGTCCCTGTGTGCACATTGAAAGTGTATTACAAACACTCTTTATCTGTTCCCTCAATTCTTTTTGTTGGACTCTGTCCCATTCCACTAGGATCTGCACCCACTCCAAAGTGCACCTGTGTGCTGCAGCAACCCAGCATTTGTGGAACTGAGCATCTGTCACATTATCCAAATCAAAAGGAGTTGTGGGGTCTTTGTAAACTCTTAGACCCCTAGGTGTAATGTCCAAGTCTAAATACTTTTGAAGACCCGACAAACTGAAGAAAGTCGCAGTCTCTTTCCAAATATGTTTCTCTAATTGTTCAAAAAGAGACTTACTTTCTTCTGTGACAGATGCAGTTAATTTACGTCCCACATTTTGAAACAGGTTATGGCAGCGCTTACTACTTTCTTCTACTTAACGATCCCAAGTATGGCATGCAGATTGTCCATTGTTAACCATATTATTAGAGTGAAAGGGTCATTCTCCAGTATTCGATAAAAAGCTATCTAATGATATTTGCGTTCCATCACCCACAGTGTCTCGAAGAACTCTTGGAATATTATATTGTGGGTCACTGGCACAGAATAAACTGCAACACAAGTCCAACAGCAAAAACAAAGAAAATACAACTGGCCAGTGAACACTAAAGCAATTATTAAAACACTCTGTACTCTGACGTCTCGGCTAAAAAGCCTTCACGGAGAAAAACAGTGCAATAAACCAACACACACATATTTATAAAAAATACACAATCAATAATTCAATTAAATATTTAAATCAGTACTCTCCAATTGAGTTCTTCATTTAACCCCTTCGGGTACATAGTATCAAACTTTAAAATACATATAGCTTCTTTAAATAAGAGTTGATGTTTCACCAACTCTGTTTCAAAACCAGATAAATTAATTTTTTCTAAAATAGTGCCCTGTAGAACCTCACTGTAGCTATTATGAAATTCATTAAAATGTCTTGCTATAGGACTCTATTCCCTTTTATACTTAATATCCTATATATGTTCCATAAGCCTTACTTTGAATTGTCTCTTAGTTTCTCCAATATAAAACAAGTTACACGGACACCTCAGTGCATAAATAACACCTACAGTGTCACAAGAAAATTTGTCCCAAGTATTAAAAATTATGTCATTAATTTTAGAGAAACTATTCACTACATATTTACAGGCCTTACATCTGCCACAAATGTAAGTACCTGTCACTGCTGGTTGAGAGCAAAAATTAGTATTTGGCATACAAAATTTACTTTAACTAAAAAATTCTGAATATGCACTGATGTGTCCATTATTTATGCACTGAGGTGTCCGTGTAACTTGTTTTATACTGGGGAAACTAAGAGACAATTCAAAGTAAGGCTTTATGGAACATATAAGGGATATTAAGAATAAAAGGGAAGACAGTCCTATAGCAAAACATTTTAATGAATTTCTGATAGCTGCAGTGAGGTTCTACAGGGCACTAATTTAGAACAAATTAATGTATCTGGTTTTGAAACAGAGTTGGTGAAACATCAACTCGTATTTAAAGAAGCTACATGTATTTTAAAGTTTGATACTATGTACTCAAAGGGGTTAAACAAAGAACTCAATTGGAGAGTACTGATTTAAATTTTTAATTGAATCATTCATTCTGTATTTTTTATAAATATGTGTGTGTTGGTTTATTGCACTGTTTTACTCCTTGAAGGCTTTTTAGCCGAGATGTCAGAGTACAGAGTGTTTTAATAAATTGCTTTGGGGTTCTTTGTTTGTATGTTTCCCCTGTCCGACTGGGGGGGGGGGGGTTCATGCTACATCTTACACGTTTCTTGCTTGGGCCCCTCACCTCCATTGGCATGGCCTGTGAACATATGTCATTCTTAAGTGCTGTTTCTTATCTTAGCTATATATCTTTGTATATCTTCACACACATACACACACACATACACACACACACACACACACACACACACACACACACACACACACACACATATATATATATATATATATATATATATATATATATATATATACACACATACACATATATATGTATATGTCTGCATACATATATATTTTATATATATATATATATATATATATATATATATATATTGCTGTGTATATATCTAACGACATGTGGATGTTTGCATATGTTTATATGTATATGTGGGTATTTATTTATATGTCTATCTATGTATGTATACATTTGTACTACAGAGAGGGGGAGGTATATATCTATTTAGTTATGGGCATTTATACTAACACATATACTTCTAAATCTTTAGCTACATATCCAGTAATTTTGACTGGTATTGCTGGATACTGTGTTTCATGTGCATTCCGGCCAACCTTGTGTGCCACGTATGCTTTGCAATACCTGCAACTAAATTTGTTGGTGTACACAGAGTCACATGTGACATCTATTGTTAGTACCAGGAATACATTCGTCCCATGCGGGACAACCCAAACATTGGGTATTCAACCTTCGTCTACTCCCGGGGTTACATAGGTACCCCTGGCTATGTGCATGGTCTCCGGCATGTGCCACACCTAGGATACTTGGGTCGGGACATCATACGGGATGGGTCCCGAGGGGGGCAATGTGTGGTGGTGTGGTTGCTATGGGATGGTAACCAGGGTAGGAGTGGTAGCTGCGTGTGTGCTGCGGGTGGGGGGAAGCAGAACTGTGGATTATGCATGTATGGGTTGGGAATGGCCTGGGTTGGATGGGCCTGTACTGCTCGGCCCACCTAGTGGGTGGGGGAGAGGGGCATGTGATGTTGACATATGACAAATAACAGAGGGCTGATTTAATTCCCTAGTTCAAGGACAGACATATAATACTATGAGCTTGGTAGTGTATTGCAGGGTGGACATGTTTGGCTGGGCAGGGGGTATGTAAATTCGTACATGACATATATTGTTTGGGGCCTCTCAGGCCCATTGACGGTGCATGTGGACATATATGTTTCTGTTCATCTACCATTGGTATCTACAGATGTCTGGCCATATATACCTCTGTGGGTATATATATTTGCTTACATATGTCTAACTATGTCGGAATATACCTACGGAGACATATATCTGCATACATATGTCACTGGATGTGTATATGTGGACATATAGATATTGACATATATATGTGTAGTTGTCAGCATTTGCATGTATATCTGTTCATATATTGGTATATATATGTATATATCTCTGGATATTTATATATATATATATATATATATATATATATATATATATATATATATATATGTGACTACATCTATAGATATGTTGTATCCATTTAGATAGTGATATATTTGCAGACACGCCCATTTAGCTGTAGGTATACATTCTCTGCACTGTTACATGACTGAGCTGGGATTATGTTTCTGACAACATACAATTTCTGAATATCTGGCATGGCTTAGTGGTAAATCATTTTGTGTCTGGTGTGCATGTTCCTGGGTTCCGGCCTTGCAGATGCTGTTTTTTTTGTTGCTGGGCAGAACACCGGTCGTTGGATACGGTGTGCTTAAGTCACTTTCAAGTGGTTGTAAGCGGGTTTGCACAGAGGTAAGCACTGCTGACTTCTGGTCATAGTGTCTTACATGCAGTTAGCTTCTCCTTTGCTTAATCTGTGTCAGCGGTGCTTCACCCTGCCCAAACGCACTTGCGCACGCTTACTAGTGGTTATATATGCTTACTACTGCTTATCTGTGCTTACGCCTGCTTACTGCTGACTTATTCATTATGGTACTGACTCTTCACATGTGCATTTAATGCAGTACTCCAGTTCACATTTAAATGTTATTTAGTAGGTTATACAGCAATAAAATGTAAATAAATGTTCGTATACAGATTTCACATGGAAAATGGTATGTGCTGCAGTGGGACTTAAACCAGGAATTCCTGCTCGTAAGGCGGATGCTCTGACCACTACACTATTGCTGTGCTGCTTCATTTGCATATATCTTCCTTGTTATTCTCTTCAGTCTTTTAAGCTGCTTTAACTGTAGCTAAGTGATAGGCACACCTGGGCATCTATGGTTAGCTGTACTAAGAGTTTTAAAAATAATTACAGGGGTTACTTCTTTTTATTTTTATGTCCTGTTGCTGTTGTACACATGGAGGACTGTTGGTGGGGATAAGCGGACCCCTTTGAGCAGTTTTGCTCATTTATTTACAGCTTCTGCTGTTCTACTTTGCTGGGGCGTGTTTATTCTGAGTGCTCTGCTCTCAGACACGCCCCCTGCACTTGTCCATGCTCCGTGTAGGATTAGGATGTCAGGCAGCGCGCCTTCATTAATATGTTTGGCACGCTGCTGTCCTCCTCCTAAACGGCCACTTCCGTGCAGGACTAAACTAGTTCTGCATGGAAGATTAGTGAATCCAGGGGATAGATTTTATATATATTTTATATATATATGTTTACTCACTTTAATCAAGTAGTCCATACATCAGCCTCAGAAACTTTGACTGCAAAAGGTTGACAAACTGAACATTGACACATTACTATGCATGCACTAAGAAAGAATATTGGTGTATGCAGTTTTAACACTCAAAATAACATTGTTTTTGCAAGGGGCAATCCCCCTGAACCCCCATGCAGAGAGCTCCACCCCTTACACCCCTTGCTAATTAAACATACTAACACTGTGATCACATCAGTCCCTAGGGGAAGGAAATATTTCCCCACCTGAGGATTGTCGATCTTGCAGAGCTGCCAACCATTTACATATATTGACCAAATGTGGTTGATAAAACAGGTTTTGAGAAACAAACACTTAGACCAAATATATAGGGATATACTATTAATAGCTGATTCACACAAATGTCTATGTGCCTAATGCTGACACACTTACATTGACAAAAACATGTTAGGATGCTATAGCACATGCTTTGAGGCTAATCCTGAAAAAGAAAATAAAACCTTTTGTGCAATGGATAAGCCCATCCTCACATATGAGGGGGCTGCACCTCACCTCACCACAAACCCTGCTACTTATAAATGCTAAGTCCATGACTGAACAATCCCCATTGAGAGGGCATATCCCCCTACCCTGGGAATTGTCAGTCTCATACATCTGTTAACCATCTATACATGTCGATCAAAGTAGGTCGTCAATACAAAGGCTGATATAAGCAAAATTCACTCTCTGCTGGGCAACCCATATAAATATAGAGAGAGAGAGTGAGAGACAGAGTGTCACACATCTAAACATCCAGAAACACACACATACAAACACATACACACACACACACACACACACACACACACAGACACACACACACACACACACACACACACACACACACACACACACGCACACACACACACACACACACACACCATATTATGCCAGTACCTCATGGCATATACTAAAGAATTTTAATCATTATTTCAACTCTTACAGAATAATTATGTGTAGTTGTTTACAAGCTTAATTCTGGAGGTGTATAAACAATATAATGTTTTACAAATCTCTGTGAACATGTCTGAGGGGAGCCTCAATCATTCATTTTGCCTGTTCCTAAGGCTACTACTGACAAAAGATCAATGCAGATACATGAAGTAAATATCTTACATTAAAAGTAAGGATGGTCAAGAGAACAACTACACTAGAAGCACACAGACCAAATTTAATAATTTGAAGTAAGCATCTTACGAGAAGAAACCAATCAAATAATGGATTCATAGAAATTCTTTATCAATATAGGTGCTGTACCAGAATTAAATATATAACATGCAGAGGATTACATTTATAAATCATGACAGGCAAGCATATCCATAAGTTAAGTACAGTTTTGACTATCTTGAATTTAATATTATTGCTTCAGTTTCACATCATCTTTGATAAATAGTACATAATTCTTAGCAATGCATTGACATTTACAAATGCTGTTTGATGCTAAAAATAAAAATATAAGTTCCAGCAATTTTACAGTTGTACAAATGCCTAGAGTGAAGGGTTGACAAAATTAGTTCTAAGAAGATAAAGTGCTCATGCATGGAAAACTGATGGTGAGACATTTGGAAGCTAATAGCTGTTGCATTAAACTGCAGACTGAGTGGCTGTTCTCCCAGAGGGACGGCTTTGTAAAATGTTACCATAAGAAGTAGTCCCTGCAGATACATTCAGTTTATATCAGATTAGTCATGTAATTGTGCTTGTACAGCTTGTTATGATTTTTGACTTACTCACTCTTTTATGCAAAGCCGCTGTCTTCAAATAATTGACTCTGATACATGTTTGTATTGTGCAGCAGAAAAAGAAAATAATTGCCAGGGATTAACACCTTGGCTGCCTGACTATATTCAGGTTGTATAATATATGTTTAAAATTTAGGGATACATTTCTGTCATGGTTTAATAATCTAAGAATATGAATATGAATGCATTTGGCAAGGGGCATCTTTTTACTGATTTTAGAGACATTTCCTTTACCGTTTTTTTTCCATTATGTTGAATTTAACTCACAAGTTTGTTAAAAAAGCTCCTTGAGTTAATAATTTAATCTTTTAATCTCATGCTTCTCAACATTGTGTTATTTAAGCAATATATAATGGTCAGACCTTAGTTAAATCAAGGTGGTTTGGCTTGCTCACCAGGGTGAAGCTCAAGCGACCACAGAAATCAATCATGGGGTAAGCCTGCATTGCCCAGACATGAATGTTATAATTTGCTATCATACAAAGAGAAAATAAACTTCTTCTTTTTTTTTTTTTGCTTGTAAAACATTAACTGTATTGTGGAACTTAATTTCTTTTCCTTCTGTTCACTGGATTATGCCAACATCTCTGGACCGCTTACTAAAGTTCTACACATGTGCAAGTTTGTACACGTACTTAGATTGTATAGCATGCATGAAATGTAATGCACTTCCTGACACTTTTTATTAAAGAGAGGCTAAAGTGTGTATGTGTGCAGTGATTCATATACGGATGCTTATACAGTCCAAAAGTAGCACAAATTATTTATTTTTTACATTTGTTGGAAGTTTGCTATATGTTGTTTGGTATTGCGTACATTATTGTGTGTGTGTGTGTGTGTGTGTGTGTGTGTGTGTGTGTGTGTGTGTGTGTGTGTGTGTGTATGTAGAACATACACATATTATATATATATATATATATATATATATATATATATATATATATATATATATATATATATATATATATGTTGCTATACAGGGTAAAGAGAAATGGCAGCTGAAGTGTCAATGTTTTTAAGTGATTTATTTTTATCCTATTTTGAACTTCTTCCCTTGGGTAATACTCAGTTTACAGCAAGTGCATATTTGTGAACAAGCAGTCTTTATTCACATTTCTGAAAACTATTTTTTTTCATTGTATAACATGTTTTTCAACAGAGCAATATAAACATGTCTTTCTTTTTCTTGTATTTACTGAAATCCCATCAACAGAATGTTGGAAGATTGAAGAATGGAAGCTATAACATGCATCAAAACATTTAGTTAATGAAATCTGATATTTCAAATGTCAGATTCAAAAAGAAATCAGGGTTCCACATGTGTTCAGTTGTTGTGTCTTTTGGCTTTTCCCAGTTAGGGATTGCCACAGCGAAACTCCGGTCCGCTACTGATTGGCAGTAGATTTTTGCATGCTGAGTTGCCAGCTCTGACGCACAACCTTCAATGAAGGTACGCCCATTCACGCATGTCTCCACACAGAAGACGCTCTAGCTGAGAATTGAACAGGACAATGTCTTACTGTGAGGCAACAATGCTACCGCAGCACCACCACCGCAGGGCTGCTAGCAAATCATGTGTCCTCTTTTAAATTAATAGGAAAGTTCTCCACCATGTAAATTTAAAGCTACTGCTTATCACAAGACATGCGATATACTTATTTTAAAAAATGAAATAAAAGCAAAATAAGGTATAAACTTGTATCACCTTTTCTGCAAAGCATAAACTGAGGGCAGACCACCTTCAACATTCAAATTAACAACTGTTTACTAGAGAAAAGCAGTGGTGCAGCAGTTAATGTTATTGCTTCACAGCAAGAAGTTCTCTGGTTCAATTCTTGGCTGGGGTGCCTTCTGTGCAGAGTATGCATGTCCTCCCTGCACTTGCGTGGGGTTTTTCCAAGTGCTCCAGTTTACTGCGACATTCCAAAGATATGCATATGTTCAGTATTTCCACCAAAAGGACCATAAGCCTAACATAACCACTAACATCCAGAAAGAAACTTTGTTTAAATGGAGATGTATAAAGATCATTAAGGAAGGTTACTAAATTTTGTGGATGACCTGCTTATCTGTTGAAATCATGCTCCCTACATGAGTCTATGACAAGTGCTCATTGCCAAACTGCTCTAACTGGCATGTGTTCCAACTCCTGCTACCCCAATCCTAATGAATTACTTAACCTCCTACCATCTAACCCTACAGAACTACATAGCCTTACCAGAACCCTAACTCTGACCAAAACCCACCTTGTCTGTGACCTTAACTATACCACTTCTCTTCTAAACAATACATCTCCTCTCCCTACTCCTAAAATCCCTGATCATTCCCTAACCCTCAAACTCCACTCCAGCTCCCTGATCCGAAACTTCCGTCACACTCCATAAATCTAAAACTCCATTCTTGCTCATTAAATCTAAATTCTCTGATTGCTCTCTAACTATAAATTTCCATCCCACTCCCTAAATCTAATCCTCACCCCTAAAATGCTCCCTCCTGATTGCTGCCTAAAACCTTAACCTGCTCTCATCTCCCTCCCTTGAAACAACTACTGTACTAATCCTGCCCAAGCTCAGCTACAATGCTTGGACAAGGTTTCTGCAGCTCCATTCTCTTCCAAATGCTGCCAAAAATCACCCAAACATTTTTCTGAGTTCAAGGGTGAGCAGCTGGCCACATTAGCCCAAGCCCCTGGCTATGAGAAAATGGTATTTGAGCACCAGTGACTTTGGCAGTCATAGTAGGCCTGTTGTACACAGTGAGACAGACATGCACTCAGTTACAGTTTAACTTACTTGTGGTTCATAAACAAGTGATTTGCAGAGTGTGAGGGTACTACATATTATGTCAACATGTACAAAATCAAATAGTAGATGAAATGCAAATCAAAATATGAGCAATGTAAATAACTATGTTTATGTCCTTGACAGTATAACTACACAAATCCAGCAAAATCAAGACTACTAAGTTTGAGATAATTTTTATGCTATACCCCTGAGTGCCACTATGGTAGGGTCTCACACTAGGAAAGAGCTATATAAGTTTATAATTTTCTGATTTTTGGAACCTAATCATGTTAATTGATGTGCTACAAGACTATTTGCTATACCATTCAGCATTTTTTCTCATCTGCAATTGTGTTTGGCTTAACTTTACTGTAGAGGCTGCTCAGTGGCTGAGAGGACAAATCTGTGTTCGTACCCAAGCAGAGGTCCTTCACATGCAAGAATTCTCTGCTCGGCACTGCTAACCTGGTTTAAAATGTGCACTCTGTGACATGGCATATAACATATAGACTGCTAAACAATGAACTTGGAAACTGACTTTATTTAAGTGTAATAAATATTCACACAAGTGTTACATTCATAGGCAGCATCATCAACCAATTTATCCGTTTCCATCTTATGTCTGTTACTTTACATGAAGCAGTAGATTTGTTTTATTCTTCACACTTAACTGGGTTAGTAATTCAAAGCCACAAAGGTGACAGCAATTCATTATGAAATATACAATGTGTCTTCTCATTGCTTGAAAAGATATATCTTTTTTAAATGTATTAAATGATTCGCCTAGCATGGCCAAATTCAGCTTCCCGTCAACGAATACTGATCAAATATACAAGCAGTAAGAAAAGAAAACGTAATAAAAAAAGAAAGAGCAAATCGTGTTGATAGTAACTCAGAGCTTCATCATATTTTTCACTAAACTGCTTTTTTTCAGTTATGCTGTTTTTGATCAAAGAACTGATTCCCCTTTTAAAAAGTGCTTTAAATTCATCTGTTAGTATGAATGTATAGCTCTTTGTGAAATATGTCTAAAAAATGCTGTGCAAAGACATATTCATTTCCATACTCCTAAAATTTTTGACACATGTAGTAATGATAATTTAATGTATGGAGACTAAGAGTGTCATAGTTTAACTTAAAACATGCAAGGTCATTCTGTCATGAATATATTTTGGCAATATCATGAATCAACGTTCCTCCTCCAACCCAATTTCATTGTATAAAATGGGAAAGAGAAACTGACCAATCATAGGTTCATAGGTTCATAGATTAGTACTAGGCTAACTGCCCTTTTGGACCATTTGAAGCCTAGCTAATTACCCCTTGTGTTGCTTAGCAGCATGTGCATCACATACACTCCATGTGTGGGGGAAATATGTTGCAGTTCACCTGTACACCATATTTACTTTGAGATTACTACTTCCTCACAGGCTACAAAATCCAACAAGCTGACACCATCTTGAAAAGTTATTTAGAATGGGAAAAAGTGACAAACACTGAAGTACCCTTAACAACAGTAAATCAGTAAAAATACCATCTAAGATCAGGAATTCACACCCCATCACAAATGCATTTTTGATTCTGCATAAAAAATAATAATAGAAAAAAAAAACAGGAATTATGACTGTGGCACAAATCATACTTTACAGTAATATAAGTACTATAAACTCAAAGGTAAGTATATTACTTGATTAGGAACCACCACCATTGCCACCACCACAACAACAACAAAATGCAATAAGATAAAAATAAATCTTCTGAAGAAAGTGACATTTATTTATTTATTTGGCATTTGTTTAGTGGTAAAGTCTGATTGGTCATGAATCCCATTTTCAGTGGAAGCCCAGGGACCAAAAGCTCCAACATATATAGTTCAATTAATAAACTACAAAATTATCACATGAAGTGCAGTAACAAATAATAGAATCAACATACAGTATAAATAAAGTCAGATCAGAAAAACATACAGTGAATATTAAACAGTAATGCTAGGATACTGAACACCTAATGAAGTACAATCAGTAGTGATAATCAATGGTAAAGATGTTAAGAATTTTAAAGATGGCCAAATGACTAAGAGAAAGGAAATAGATTTCGCAGTCTGGGGGAGATTAGGAAATGGAATTAAAGCAGAGAGATTTCTAATAAGTAGCTGGAACTTTGGCTAATAAGAGAAGAGAAGAAAGGAAAGGGGGGAAAGAAGAACAAGGGAAAGAAAAGGGAGCAGGAATGAAGAAGGAAGAGATAGGATGGGAAAGAAAGAGAAGGAAGGAATAACGGGTAGTATCAGCCAGGTGTAAGACATGTCTTTAGGGACTGTTTGAATATGTGATTACATGGCATTCCTCAAATATTTGTAGGAATACTGTTCCAAACCTTGACCACTGAGTAGGAATATAAGCAGTGACCGACAGATTTTTTTCGGTTTATGGATTTAAAAGAGGTGTTTTTCAGATGAGAGAAGAGGGCAATTAGGGAGGCAATGGTTAAGAATGGTGTCAGTTGCTGAGCAGGATGAGGATTTACATACCACTACACTAATTCCCCATCATTCCATTACCATAAACTGATTAACAGAATAAGACATCTGGTACTACATTCCACCATTAAAATCAAACTCCAGGCTGACATCCACCCCAACCAAGGCCCCATTAATATCCGTTCTCCTGTCTCTCTTCCCACTCAGTCACACCCTCATCCTTACCCTCTTTCCCAAAAACCTCCAATCCTGGCCTACTGTTAATCAACTTCAACCTACGTAGCATGATAAATAAAACTAGTGAATTCTAAGCTGCCATAGACACCTACTCCCCTGACATAGCAGTAATAACCAAAACCTGGTTAAAGCCCCACATCAAAGACAAGGAAGTCACCCCAACTGGTTATAACATTATTAGGCTAGACAGACTCAACAAAAGAAGCAGTGGGGTTGCTGTATTATTCAAAAAAAACTTAAAGTGGAACAGGTACAGTGCTCTCCCCCAAGCCTCTGCAAATCTCAGATTCTAACCACTCGTCTTGAACTTCACTCTATCAAAACAATAATTATCATAGCAACCTACCACTCTCCATGCAGCAACCTATCAATAAAAGAAAGTTTGCTTTCTTGGGCTTCTAAAATTTTCAACAAAGAAACTATTATTCTTGATGATTTTAATATTGATTGGATATCCTGCACAACCACTCACTCAGCCAACTTCCTCAATGTGTACTACTTCACCCAGACCATAAACTGCCCAACATGCATCGACAAACATACTAATAGACAGTCCACATTAGACTGGATACTTGCCAACAACCCCAGTCTGTGCTACATATCTGTCTGTCTCCCTGACTCTCTCAGTGATCATTCACCTACCTTCCTCTAACAAAAATAGGTGCATACACATAATAACATCCAATACAAATACATCCGTAACACAAAAACATTCTCTCCCACAACTTTCAACCTCCTACTCCAACATTGTGATTGGACACCGCTCAAAAACCTGCAGCTAGACCTAGCAGTGCAATATTTCAACAATACATTCCTTAAAATACTCAATAATCTGCCCCCCCCCCTAGGAAAGTACGCTCAAAAGCCAAGCCTCTACCCTGGTTAACCAAAGAAACCAAACACTTGATAAAACAGAGGGACAGAGCCTGATCAGAGTATCATAAAACTAAACTTATATTAAACCTCTCTACTTGTAAGCAACTGCAGAATCAATCAAAGAAACAAATCAAAAAAAGACTAACAATTATACTTCCAATCCTGCAAATAAAAATACCTAACAACCCCCAAATGTTCTGGAAAACATCAACCATCTTCTAAATCCAGGTCAAACCCACACCCCAACTTCAGTTACCACTAACTCCATTGATCCCATCGCTACCCAAATTAACTCTCACTTCATAAATTCCATGATCACCCTTCCAGGCAACCAGTCAAATACACGTCCCAGTCCTCCCTCTTCTAATCTAGATTATCCTAACCCCTTCTCCTTTACCTCTGTGCAAACAAGCTACATAAAAGCTCTCCTAAATAAACTTAAACCCTGCTATCTTGCGGGCAACGAACTTCCCAACGAATTTCTAAAAATCATTGGCCCATCTGTTGCTTACTCCATATCTATTTTAATTAATCGATCTGTTGCCAAGCACTACATCCCACTCCTCTGAAAAATATCTCACTTAATCTCACTCCACAAAAGCGGACCCTACAAAGACCTGACCAATTACCATCCCATTGACATTCTGTCACCCCAAGCATAAATCCTAGAAAAATGCATCCACAAACAACTCCTTAACCACTTTCTCACTAACAACTTATTATCCTGTACTCAACATGGCTTTAGACCTAAACACAGTACTAGGATGGCAATAATCTCTTTTACTAACACAATATATCACCTCCAAAATGAAGGCCAGGCAGTTTCTTCCATCTTTCTGGACATGTCCAAAGCCTACGACACAGTCTCCCATCAACTTCTACTTAACAAACTCACAAACTGTGCTTCCCTATCCTGGTTCCACAGCTATCTTTCCAATCATCAGCACAAGGTTCTATTCTAGGGCCACTCCTTTTTATGCTATTCACCAATGACCTCAGCTCATCTACTGACAAAGCCTCCACTGTCCAATACATTGATGATGCTACCCTTATATTCTCTGCCCCCTCCCCACTAGAACTTCAAGTAAAAATACAATCTACTTTCAAAGAGACAGAAGAGTACCTATCTGAATATCAACTAATTCTAAACCCAAATAAAACAAAATTAATTATATTCAAATCCAGAAAGCCCAATCCATGCCAGCCCCTCTGATCTATCCTCTCTTCTAATGGCACCATAATAGAACCAACAGCTCACACAAAATTTCTAGGGGTCACGATTGATGAGAGTCTAACATTTGACATACGTCACCTCAACTATCAAAAAAGTTAACTTCAAGCTTGGTACACTATATAGGGCCAGACCATATCTTACTTACAATGCCAGACTAGCTACCTCTCAGTCTCACCTACTTTCTACCCTAGACTATGGATCTCATATTCTCACCAGTCTTCATAAAACCAACCTAAATAATCTAGAATCTTGCTACAACAAGATTGCTAAGTTTGCCATCAATGTCCCTCACAGGACTCATCACTGTACTGTCCTCTTTCAGCTCCTCTGGCTAGAAATCCCTAACCTTCTTACTCTCATCCAATTCACCATGGTTCACAAACTACTTCACCAATCCAACACCTGCCCTGCTCTATCCAGTCTGGTCCAGCCAAATCATAATGCCAGGCTCCTTAGATCCTCCAACAAACTGATGTTAAGGGTCTCCTTCTCCCACAAGTGTAACAGTGACTGCCTTTATTTTAACAAAATTTCTAAACTATGGAATAACCTTTCTCAAAATATAGCTAATAATACACACTACCATGACTTCAAACAATGACTACACAGCTATCTGGCTACTCACTGGCTTTGCTCCTGTCATCCCCCAGGCTGATGTCTAAACCCACCATCTACTATTCAACACTCCTCAAATCTCTCTGTTTCATTTGCTCTACACCCACTTCTACAGCTTCTCTCTTTCCCAGTATCTCCTCTTGTTCATACTAACCTACTACTGTATGGCACCATTCGAAGTTCACCATTGTGACAATTGTACTTTGCTGGAAACTGTAATGTTCAAGCCTCTATTACTTGAAAGAATGTTCTCAAGGAATACTTTGAATACACTAATTAAGCTGTTAGTCACTGCAAGCTAAAGTCTGTACAATCCTAGAAAATTCTTCTATTTAACTTTAACTGTATAATATACATTTTAGTAACACTATTGTTTGTAGTTCAAATATTTGCATAAATCTGTGCTAAGTGCACTGTTTGTTATATTTTTATATTTGTATTTGTACTTTTATATTTATACTTGTCTCAAATACAAATCTAGCTACTTTTTTATAGCAAAACTCAATTTTTGAACCTAGGGAGATCTGAATGTTGGTGAAAATGGGTGAGGCATATAGTAATGAAGGAAGAAGGCATGTTTTGGCTAGAGTAACTCTTGGAGGAGTTGGTAAGGAATATTTTTAATCTATAGAGCATGCTGAGTTTTTTGTTGGTGTGTTGTTTTATGCACTTTTGAATATAAAGATCACATTTTAGTTGATCATCTATTATGACACCAAGTAACTTTGTGTGAGGTACAACTTCAATTTCAGTATTGTTGAGAGAAGATATTTTGAAGGTGCCTTTTATGCGTGCTTGGGATGTGAGGAGAAATAACAGTTTTGTTTTATTTGGATTTAGGAAAACGTGATTGCCAGTGAGCCAGTTTTCAGTAGAGATGAAAGCTTGCTAAGTGATAGACTGTAACTGGAAAGGACTATTAGCAAATGACAGTGGAGTTATCTGCATATTGTATAAGTGTAGCTTGTTGGGAGAATGTATGTAGATAATTTATTAATACAGTAAAAAGAGAGGGCTAAGTACTGAACCCCGTGGAACAGCTATATTAACTGGGAGAAAAGATGTGTAAGTAGAGAGCCATTTAACTGATTGTAACTGGTTAGATACATAGATAGCTAGAGAACCAAGTGACTGCTGTACTGGAAAAGCCTAGAACAGACTTTCTTTAGAGTACTTTGGTATATGAGACTGTATCGAAAGCTTTACAGACATCTAAAAAGAGGGAAGGCACTAAATTGCTGTTATCCCTGGCTTTAATGACGTGGTCCAGAAAGGCAACAAGGGCAGTTGTTGTGCTATGATCTGGGCAAAAGCCATGATGGATACAGGTTAAATGATCTCCTTGGAGTAAATATCATAAAAGTTGTTTATGAATGTGTGTTTTCTAAGATCTTGGAAAGAGGGGACAACATTGTAATTGGTCTGAAGTTTGTTATTTCAGTACGAAGAGGGATGCCATTTCAAACTTCACAAAAGAAAATGAAGCCATTTAGGAAGAATCAGGAAGCAGTTGAAGTGAAGAAGAGGCAATCACCACAGCAACAGAAAGCACTCACTCTAAACCAGGAGTCAAATAACTTACATGCATATACATATGAAGCAGAAAGTAGCCCACAAGCAATTTTTTGCCCTAAAACGTAAATCTGAATATATAGTACACAAAAGTAAAACATTGCCAAATGGATATTAAAATGAAATAAAACATACATAAAATGACCACAGAAACCCAATTTAATAAAGGAAGTAAGAATACTATCAGCAAAACCATATGCAAAAATGAAAAAAATAACGGTGAGGCATTGCTATTTACATACACTCTGGTCATGGGAGTTGCAACAAAACAACAAAATGCTCATTGGCTAAATCAACTAAAAATGATGGAGTGGGAGCATGAATGTTTGCATATTTGTATTTCAGTTCTTGCAATTGTCACCAAAATGATTCTTCTTGAGACTATATATATGAAGATGTGTTACAGTGGAAAGCAGTATACAAGTTTATGTATGTTAATCCCCTTATCCGGACTCATTTATTTTCCAGAGCTCAGTTGAGATATTATGTAATACTAGCACCTGTTTATATTGGACTGTGCAATAGCACATCACAGTTTGATAGATAAGTCCCTTAAATGACTGTTCTGAACATTTCGGATCAAAATTTCACATAGTAAAGCAGTTATTACTCTAACAGAAATCAATTAATTAAAATGAATGCTGGAACTATTTTATATTTACATACACTGCTATAAACATTTAATTACCATACATAAATTACTAAATATAAAACTCAAGCTGAAAATATACAGATTACTAAATATAGAACTCAAGCTGAAAATATACAGATGCCCATTTTGTAAGTGCAATATGACACTTGGGTGTGTGTGCATGGTCTAGATATTATCGCATACCCAGGGGTTATCCTGGGCATGTGGTAATGTCTGTACCATGCATACCACCTCATGCCTTAGTGCATACAAAACTCTTTGCAAAGATGTACAGATATAATGGAAAGCTAAGCAGTTATTTGACTTAAATATGTTTTAGTGCTGAAGCCCACAAATTTTGCAATATGTTTCATGACTAGTTATAATGGGAGAAGCACTGGTACCCCTTGGCCCACAGTGTGCTAAATCATCATTTAACTGAAGGTTAAGAACCCAGAAAACAGTAATTACATACAGAATAATGAATGGCTGACTTGCTGTTATAGTAGTGAGCTGCATTTAGACCTTTATACTTTGGAAATTGCTATTTTCATTGCTTAATTATGAAGAGCATGTCCCCAAGTGTTAAAACATGAATGGTGTTCACCATTACGATTGTATGAAAATTGCTTCCCTTTGCCCCTCTAAGAAATGAGGCATATGTTCATCTGTGTCCTTTGGACATGACCTGCATTTACAATTTTGCAAGAGAATTATGTATATTCTGCGGCACTGATAAACATGTTTGAAGGCCTGCACTAATTTTCCATCCTTTCACTAGTCCTGTATTTACACCCAATACTGCAGACCTGAATTTATATCCACGACAGACACAGTACATATCATGCCATATGAGACAGGCCCGTACTTATGCCATCTTCAAACAGTAAATATTATTTGAAACACTCACAAGAAAATGGTGCAAGCTACAATATACATCAAGAGCATTTACATTGTATATGATGCTGCAATATGTTACAGACCTGGATCTACTTCTTCAGGAAGTAAGTTGGAAATGCTATCCATTAAACATAATTTGCTGTGGGCCCACCTTCATATCCACTGCAGTTAAGTTTTAAATGGCATCAGGTATCAAGCAACACTTTGTTTAGGCCAATATTTACATTTTTTGCTTCACAGCTGAAGAAACCCACCAGTACATGTAGCAGGCTTGTATTTGCATCCACTGCAGTTATGCTGTGGATATAGTCATTCTTTTTCCTCCCACAATGTCTGTATTGACTAAACAAACACCTCACCCTGGATGATGGCATCCCAATATGTCCATATAGTATGGGAGAATAAGGGGTTCCAGTTGCTCTTTTGCCAGATGTGTGCATCAAGTGTGTTCCAAGGCATAGCTTTCAGCTCTCTACTCAGTAATGAAGACAGAGGTAAAAATAATAGACAAAGGCCCCAACTTGGGGCAGATTAAAAACATGTTTTTTTTTTGTATAGAAATTTAAAACAATGACACATTTTGACTGATATGGATTTTAATGTCACCCTCTGTTTAGTGACTGTAGCCACCAGTGGTATACAAGAAAAATCATACATTTTATGTCAGTAAAAATGTGAAGCAAGATCAGGATGCTTAATAAAAGCAGAGGCATTTGAGATACGAGGTCTTAGAATGTGTAAAACAAAAAGTGACACAGTTTACAAGATCTGCAGGTCTATTTGTTGACATCACTAGAGCTTCTGAAACTGTTAATCATAAACTCCTGCTTAAGAAGCGTCAAAAACTAAACTTCAGGGTTAATGCAATAACATGGTCCCAAAGCTACCTGATGGATAAGACTTTTCAAATTTGCCACAATAATCGGGTCTATATCAAAATTCCAAAGCGGTACAATGCTGAATGTGAAAACAACTAACCCAAAATATCGAATGGTGAAAATAGCGAAGCCCCAGAACATCGAAATCTTACCTAGGGCAAGATTTTAGTGGGCCGTTCCATGGCTTCGCTATTTCCTCCACTGTGGTGAGAGAGTTACGGACCTTAGGGTTAGGGTGCGGGTTAAGGTAAGTGGATAGTTAGTAATGTATGTATGGTGTAGTGTAGGGTTGTGTTTTGTTAACTGTATGTGTGTGTATTAATTAGTTTGTGTATAGATTTGTAGGGTATGTGGGCGATAGTTACGGACCTTAGGGTTAGGGTGCGGGTTAAGGTAAGGGGATAGTTAGTAATGTATGTGAGGTTTAGTGTGGGGTTGGGTTTTGTTAAATGTATGTGTGTGGTTTATTTATTTTGGTGTGCTTGTGTTGGGTGTATGTTTCTCAGAACAGTAATTTTTTTCTCTGGTACAAAATTTGCTATTCTGAGCATTCAATGTTTTCAATATTCAGAATTCCAAGTTCGAACATATGGTGTTCGACATTTTGGAATTTCTAATATGTGATATAGACCCCAATAATCAGATCTCTGATATTGTGACTCTTAGCACATGGGCTCAGTATGAGGCTGTTTACTCTTTTCTGTCTTCATCACTGAACGTCCACTTAAACGTCCACATCTTACCTTTGTCATGTAGATTGATGACAGTCTTCTTACTGAATTTAGCAAAACCTATTCTGACCTACAAGCTAAATTACAGAACAATTTTTCTGACCTCTGTTGATAGTCTGTTGATAATAAAATCTATCAATCCCAAGAAAACCAATGTAATGGTCTTTAAAACTACTTACAAAGTGACATCAACCCTCCCCCCGATATAGAAGGACAGCTAAGATAATACCATTCCTTTTGTTTAGGAGCAGAGATAGCACGGACTGACATTTAAACCACCATTCTGCTTTACCACTCACATAGATAAAATCAGTAATAAAGTTTTGGTGTAACAAATCTATTGCCCAGGCTACCATTGTAAAAAATATTCTACTTCCAAAACTTGAATATGGTTTATGTTTGCTGGCTCTCCGTTCCTCTTAACAAACACAAAAAGGCCAGCATGATAGTTCCACAGTTTAATGTGAGGTAAAAAAACGGACAACAATGTCCCACACAAAAATAACCTTCAGTAACTCATACTAGTTTCGGCTCACGCCTTCTTCAGTGAGTATAGAAAAATACAGACATATGGACCACACCAGACTTCAGTATTTATAATGCTGTTAACCAATAGGAAAAGAGTTAAAGTGCTTTGGGCTCCTAATACAAAAATGAATTGACACAGTAGAATTAAAACTCTACAACCAACACACAGATGTATATATATATACACATTTAAACAAAATAATAATACATAAGAAGATGACAAAAAAAAATAAATAAATAAAAAAAATAAATATATATATATATATAACAATATAAATTGTATTTAATTCCTACAATAATCTGGAATAAATATTCCTAATAAATGAATATTAAGGATGTTATAGGTAACAAGATCAATTCAATTATGTTGCACTATGTGTCCAAAACATGACACAATGACTGTCATAAATTAATGAATCATAAATGGTCATTCAGACCAGGTGGAAACAGTGCACCAAGATGTGTAATCCAGTACTTTTCTTTGTGGCTTAATATTCCTTGCCAACCTGTTTGGTTGTTTCTGTTTCCAGTAATTCTATCTATAATAGTGAACATAAATTTAGCACTCGGATGTTTAATGGTATGTAAATAGAGGGCATTGGACATTTTATGATTACGGATATCACTCCGATGTTCCCCAATTCTGATTCTCAATGAACGTGAGGTTTTACCAACATAGAATGATTTACATTGGCATGTTGCCAAGTAAATAACCCAACTGGTGGAACAATTCCCAAAAACTCTAACATCATATACTTTACTAGTGTTAGAACTGGTAAACTGTTTTAGCTGGTTAACTTGAGCACATGAAATGCAATGTCCACATCGAAATGTTCCTAATAATTCATCCTCCATAATTGTAAGTTGTTTGTATTTTGCTCCACCACTTTCTCTCTGCTTATAATGGGAAAACAAAGTTCCCAGTGTTTTTCCTCGTCTAAATGAAAATGAGCACTGATTATCCAGGATACCTCTCAAAAAATCATTAGCTAACAGGATATTCCAGTTGTTATTCACCGCTTGCCTAACTATTTTATGATTTTTGCCCAAAGTGGTGATGAGGTCTCCGTTCCTCTTGCAATACTACTATCACACAAAATAGATTAATTTTTCTAGCAGATCCTCTTGCAATCCATTGCCACCTACTTCATCACACTAAGTAGTAACAGATGGGTCCACCTTTCTCTCAAAATCTTAAATGTTAGCTACTGTCCACCTCTGAAAACAGCATTCATATTTAAGCAACAAAACTAAAACCACAACTTGAGAATTTCTTAAGTGACAACCTTTCCCTTGACTGTTCATGCCTCAAACTGCTATTGAGAAAACATTTTCTAGAATTTAGGTTTTGTCATTTGGAACCACCTCGTCACAGAAGTAAAAACTCAAAATACATGAGGCTTTTAAACATACTTTGAAAAATCAACTTCTTAAGGCAGCCCTTTACACCTGGTACTGTGCCAATGGTTAATACCAGATAAACTACTGAAGCAATCAGTACTGGGCATATTAATGTCTTTGTACCTGAATCCTTACATATTCCTCTAAATATTATCTGATGTTTCCCTGTTGTATAAACAAACATAATTATTGCTTATGTCAGGCTTTATTTCCAGCTTATTTGTACTTTTACTTGTTGATAACCCTTATTTATTGCCAATAAACTAGAACGTAGGATTTATATGCTATGACTTGCTTTTTTCTGATTATACATTTATTTATTTCCTTATTTTGCATTTTATATTATATGTGTACTGCTGCTCAATGAGCCTGTGTCATGGCTGAATTAATTTGGTGAACAAATAGGAAATAAAGAAATAAACCCACTCAAAGTAAAACAGTTTGTATTATGCATAAGATGGCAGTTAACAGAATGGTACCTGTTCCTAATGGGACATGGAAACTTAATGCCAGAAAAATGCAGGCTATAATATGTAACACTATCAGGGGACCTGTAAACTGTGGCATGCCAGCATAGTTTTGCTCCTTAATTTGGTAAATGGGAAATACATATAGTACATCATTCAGCTGAACATTGCGTCCAGTATCCTAGGTATGACTGCATCCTTTGGAAATTCTGAGGATTGCAAATGTGATCCTCAGAACAGAGAAGCTGCAAGTACCAAATAGTTTGTAGATTTTGTTTCTGAGATCATGGTACCTCAGAGTATGTGGTATATGAGTAAAATATAAATAAGCAGCAAAGGTGACAAGGGTGCAGGAGGACTACCTCCCCTGCAAAAAATGTTGTAAAGGAGTACAGTGAGTTCTGATATTCACTGTACTCTGATTTTCTGATTATTTTTCAAAACTGGGATCTTACTGTTATGCGTCTTGCCATGAAAATAGCCAAAGATGACTAGGAGACAATTACACTGTTCCTATTATGAAGTCACAGAGTGACATGGACATCTGACTTTCAAAACTTATGTGCTATCTTTTTTGTTCAGTGTGGGAGGGGGAAGTAACATCTATAAAACTGCCTGTTATGACAGCCACCTTTTTTTAAGCAGACCGACACAGTATGCAAGAGATGTAATTATACTATGGGCAGGATTCACAAAGCCTCCGTGTAAGAGTTATAACTCATACACGGAGGCTGCAGTTAAACGGAGTGATGTCAGCATGCTCTGCATATTCATGAGAGCATGCTGAATCACACCTAAGGCTAACACGGTCCGTGTAAGACAGTAGGGGGCGTGTCCGTAGGCCGAGCCCTGTAAGCGGACACGCCCCCAGAAGAGTAAAAGTGCCCAAAGTAAACACCCACGCCAGAGTCCATGGAAATGTGAATAAACACAACGCAACACATGTCCCCACAGACTACGAACATAAAATGTACAAATGAACATCACATAATTTTTTTTTAAATTGTAAAGATGTTTAACCGTGAGTGTGTTCGTTTGGGCGGGCGTGCCCGTAGCACAGCTACAGTTAGCAGTCAGTGGGAAAGCATATAAGAACTAAATATGCAAAGTAAGCCAAGAAGCAATAGCGTAGCGGTAGAGATGCTGGCTGAAGAGCAGGCATTCATGGTTCGAGCCCCCACAACACCAATTTTTATTTTTAGCAAAATAAGCACGAAACAAGTCCCTGACAAATATGTACACATAAAATCACATTTTATGTAAAATGTAATGAAATAGCCCATTTATATTGAAGAAATGTGAGGTAACAAAACAATAAAAAATGCCAGATGTGCCCATAGCTGAGCTACAGTTTAACAGGGTGAGTGCATCTGCCCGTAGGTGAGCAGTGGTTTAACTGGTGCAAAATGAGTGCCCATAGCTGAGTAGTGGTTTAACATGCTAAATCTATGTGCCCCTAACTGAGCTGAGTGTAATATGCGTGCTGATAGCCAAATGAGGCTTAAACCAGCGTACCCCGTTTGCGCGGAGCTGCGCACCGTGCAAACAAGCTAACCGACGGGCAACGTTGAGCAAGCCGTATCAAAACTGCCTTTACACAGACACACCCCTCAGCTTGTCTAGACAGTCATAAAAAATAAAAAGTAGTGGCCAGGTTCGAACCCAGGATACTATACACCATAGTCAAGGTACTGAACCACTAAGCCATGACAGCAGTACCTATAAATGCAATAATAGCTAATATATAGGAATGAATACAAACGGGAGCATGACAATGCAGGTTTACTGAAGTTGATACAATTCCAAAATGGCCAATCACAGATATGTGCGGGAAAAACGGACTATATAAGCCCCATAGGTGGGAATACACAGTATAAATGATTGTAGAACTGAACTGCAGGCAGAATGACAGGAGCAGGAGAGGGTAGTTGCTTATGAGCACAGAGGTGGGGCATTCAGGAGTCCAGGTACATGGTCTGGCTCCTAGTCCACAATCATGAGGCCCAACTCATGCAGGGCCAGGTCCTGTGGGGAGCATACAGGGCTGAGGCGTGGGACCGGTTGGCTCATGATCTCACCAGTGCCACAGGGATTCCAAGGACTGGTGAGCAGGTCTGTCACCACCATGCGGACCTGAAGAGACGCAAGCAGGACCAATTGAACCTTTGGATCCAGGAGGCCCGGCAAATGCCCAACGTCCCACTACTGAGTAAGTTACATTTAATTATGTATGTAAGAAATTAAACTAGCCGATATTATGGAGATGTGTATTCCAATATTACTTCATTTATACTACAGCTGCAGGTGTCCGTTCTGCAAACCGCAGAGCCTATGGCAATAGGCTGGTGCGGTTGCGTCACCAGGCAGGTCAGTAATCCACTACCAGTAACTGTAAAGAAATATAAAAGTATGACAGTCAGCAAAAGAGTGCAGTGTAGTCACTAAGGAATAAAATGTGCAAGTAACCGTGTGAAAGTGTTTGCAAGTATTGCTTGATTACAAAAGTGTGTTGCAGCCTGTAAGCCAAACAGAAAAATGAAAATGTCTGACATAAATTCTGAAATAAAAATGCCCCACCTGTAAGAAAATAGTACACAACCTGCAGCAGGCTGAAAAGTATAGCTGCAGAAGATGATGAAATCACATGTGTGAAATATATCCCTGTTGAAATACTGAAACATGACATAAGTGAGACTGCTGGAAAGGATTGTAATAACTACAGGTAAAACATGTCAATAAAGCCTAGAAGTAAGTACCATCCTGAATAGTAAAATGAAAACAAGTGAGAGAGTGTGAGAAAGTGTCATGAATCCAGCAATACAGTAGTAATAACCCCTGAATAAAGTATACTGCAGTCAGTACAGAATGAAATGCATGTGAGAATCCAAACCAAACAGCGAAATCTGTTCAAAGTTTTTCTGCATCTGGAATGTGTATCCCAAAATCTGGATATGTTGCTCTCAGTCTGCAATATGCAGATAGTATGATTGTCTGATATAGCAAACATCCACACTTGTCTATAGCTATATAAAGCAAATGTAGCAGGATGATGTAGCTGAACAAAGCTAGATATGAATGTGTATGAAGAACAATAAAATGTATATTGATGTTGCAGTAACAGTCCTATCACCAAGTTGAAATAGTTATCATATAGGAAACTGTAGTTAGAACAGTAGTGTGTATATATGTGCAGCTATTAGAAATGTACAGCATATGTATTGGTATTTGAAGGTGTTAATATTATTTTCTTCACCCCACCCTATAACCACATATAACCCATTCCACATGAAAATGGTATGTGCAATCACAATTAACACCCCTGGATGTTTGTCCTGTTGGGTCATATATATTTGCATATCCGTTGATGCATCTGCCCTATTCATACATCCAAACCTGATGGCCTGTTGCCATCAATCAACCCTGCATGTTGTTGGACTGTGTATTGCTGTTCAAATTATGCATGTGTTATGCTCGCTGTTCAATCGTGTTAATATCTGGGTGTTTGGTTAATGGGAATACTAATGCATGCTGTTACAACTAATTGTGAATGGTATTATATGTCACTAACCCAAACTGTCATGACATAATGCAAAACATAGGATGACAGGGAAGGCGGGTTCCAGCGGACCCACCTCTCCCACCTCAGCTGGCGAGTGCACCTGGCACTAGTGCCCAGTCTGGACCTTCCTCCGGTGGCCCTGTGCCACCTGCGGGTGGAAGCGCTGCAGGGGATGGGGCTCACCCCCCCTCTGCAAGTGTGGCCAGAGGAGAACCACCACTCACCCTCCGTAGCGTCCGGACTGTGGTGCGTAGGGAGATTCGGGACTCTGTTCTCGAGCCCCTATGCCAGCTTGAGGCACAGGTGGCACAACTTACAGGCATGCCTGTTGCCCGGCCTACACAGCCCCCAGCACAGCCCTGTCCTGGGCAGTGAAGCAACAGTGGCAACTGCCTATGGGTGGGGATATCAGTTCCACTGTTGCCATCTGTGGGCTCATGGGCTCTGGATATCCAAACCTCCGTCCCCGTCAATTGTGTAACCCCCCCCACACGTGTCATACACCGCCCCTGTATGCGTCTTGCTTGTCTTGTCTGTTTACCTACCCAACCTACCTCCCCAGCTGTACCGACTTCCTTCACCTGACATACCACTCTCACCTGAAAAAAAAAAGGGCACTCTGTACCCACAAAAAAATTACGCCCCATACATAGCTGCCCATTCTGCACACATGTCTGCTGGACATGGAAACTATCAATTGCAATTGGCTGTACAACAAGTATTATTGTGGTCCTGACATCTCTCTCAAGAGTGGAAGGTTTCAAATGTCACACCAAATTACATACATATGCACATCTGTTGCTGATGAAGAAATGGGCATCTATGGGCCTTACCTACATCCCTCCTGCAAATCCCAAGCTTGTTTCCCTACTGTCTTACCCTCTTTGTGACCCCTTTTTCACCACTTTCCTGTCTCCCCATTTTCATTTCTTTCAAAGAAAATAGCATGGGTGTGCGCCAGAGTAAGCACTGTTAAGCGGTTGTAAGCGGGTGTGCGCATGTGTGCGCAGAGCTAACTGCCAGTGTGCATGCATCAGCTCCGCGCAAACCAGCGCTAACCCAGTTACAACTGCTTAAAAGTGCCTTAGTCACTTTGATTGATAGGTTCTGTACTCAGTTCAAAAGCAAAATAAAATCCCACTGTCAGGCCTGAACCCAGGACCTTCGAAACAGTCTGTATGACCTACCACTAAGCCATGACTCTTATGCAAGAGCATTATGCTAAAATAAATATAACATGTAATAGTAGAGATGAATGTAAAGGGAATATAGGATGTGTAGTACCCAAAGCATGTCATGTAGAATTACTGTAAAAACTACTGGATTCCCATAATAGTAGTGTGTGAACAGAAACAGCCATGCTAGTTGGTAGCTTGTAGGTAATAGCGTCAGTTAATGTACATATATAAATGTATGTATATGTACATATATATATATATATATATATATATATATATATATATATATATATAAATATATATCTATATATAGTTGTAGGTGTCATTGTGCATACACACTTACTACAGGGAACAGGAGAGAGGAATGGAGAAATGTGAATCTAAAACACAGCCTGAATTATGAGATAGATACTAACCTTTACACTCACAGAACAGTGTCCACAGCATACCAGCATGGTCCCTGCCCTTACAATCTGAAAGGGCAACGCCTATCTCACATATCCTTTTATAGCACTGACCTGAAATCACAGTGAGAACTGCAATCAGTACACAACTGGCTGTATGCAATTAGCAAATGCTGGCTTACAATTGATGCAGAGGCCATCACATGGACCTATGCAGATACCTACAAAAGCATCCTGTACTAACACTCCACACATGCAATACATTCATTGCACTGTCTGGAAGCAGACAGAGGGAGAGAGACAAACTGAGATAGAGAGAAAAAAAAAAAAACACGCTACACACTGTGACTCTAAGCTGTCAGCAGTGACAGTAGCAGCAGGAATCAGAAGCAGTGGTAATGCAACCAGCTGCGACAAACACAGGTAATGCAAAGTAGCAGGTTAATAGTGAGCATACTGTGAACCCTCCAAATGTGTCATAGGTCTGTATCTATAGGTATGTCCATGTGATATGTTGTGTGTACGTAGTTCCACCAAAAGGGGATGACTATACATTACATGTCAATCAGTGTTAGGCCATGATCCTGGGTGCAGTTGTCTGTGCGTTGCCCTCAGCAATGGCTGTAGTGACTGCTTTGAAAGGTCAGCCAGGTTCAAAAGGCAGGATCAGCCCATCACAAAGGCACACTGGCTGGGAATAAGTGTCTGCAGGTACCCGATATCACTGCATATGCATCCCATACTGCATAATTCCATAGCTTAGCAAACCAGGCCGGTTATGCATATGATGTGGTAGTTCCCAGGGTCAGTCGAGGTGCCTCCTTAGTGGTGTGGGACCACTGTTGCTGTATGCCACTGTCCAGGTACATATCCTGTAGTACGGCCAAGATAAATTATCAGTGTTATATGTGGTTGTATGTCCTCTTGGAGTGCAGGTAGCATACATCCAGGGATACCATGAGGTCACAGTGATGCTGTGTGTTCTGTTTTGCTGAGGGAAGCCCTCACCTGGACATGTGAGATGATAGGGAGGTTACATACAGCTGTGATAACTATTTCAACTTGTGGGGGAGAAGGAGGGGGGATACATGCACTGAACCTGTCTGCAAGAATGTTGCCAATATCTGTGTGTTTGGTGAATGTTAAGTAGGTGTGTATTAACACAGAGCAGATCTGAGGTATTTGGTCCATATGTGTAACATAACAGAAGAAGGCCTTGTGGTTATCCATAGTGTTTGTGGCCATTTCCCTCCCAGAGTAGGCCATGGCCATTGTTATGAGGGACCATAGCATAGTACCAGTGCTGACCACAGATGCCTTCCCTTAATGTGAATCTGCTCTGTCCTGCAGTAGCCTCCTGCTATTGTTATACAATCTGCCTCTGTCTGGGGTCCACCGGACAGGATGCCTAACCTTTGTGCATAGGGTCTGGGTTAGAAATGTGTGTGCAAGTTCCATGCAATCTGTGGCATGTCCGTGGTAAGCAGTTGCAAAGGGGTCAGCAGTGTGGGTTGTGGCTTCCACTGGCCCAGTGTGCTGCATGGATACCATCTCAGTCCTAACAAGTGAATAACTGTCTAATCACATACATATCAAAGTAGTCGACTGTGCTGGTGGTGGTGGTGGTGGTGGGATATGTATATCCAGGCCGAGTAACTTGTGTCCACATCACACTAGTGGATGGCATCCCACATACAGTACCTTGGGATGAACCCCCAGAGTGAGCTTGTGCATTGGACCTGTCAGTGTGTGCTGACCGATGGGGCATGCTACTATTTTGTGTGGAATGTGGCAGGTATTGTTGCACAGGTGTTGGCTGAGCACTGATATCTGGCCATGTACCTGTGTATCCACCATGACACACACAAGCAACATATGGGAGTAGTAGTATATCACTACACATGAGTATCATGTATAGTATGTGTGCCATATATTGCTGACATAGTCTGCTGATATTCTATTTGTGTTCTCTTCCAGGGAGATGGCTCATCAGTGTAATCCCACCTACTCTGCAGCGGAAGACGAGGAGATACACCAGAGCCTGGTGCGGGAGTATGACATCCTGTTTTCCCGCACCAGTCAGAATCAGCAGGAGAGGGCTGCACTGTGGCAAGACCTTGTCCGTAGGGTAAATGATATTGGCAAGCATAATAGGACATATGAGCAGGTACGACATCACTGCAGTGATTTAATCAGAAGTGTCCGTCAGCGTGCATCAGATATCCACAGGCAACAGGTTGCCACAGGAGGTGGGGTGGCTACACATCCCCCCCCTCACCAGACTGGAGGGGCTACTCCTAAGTGTTGTGGCTCCAGCCCCGGAACAGCAACAGCAGTACACCTGCATCATGATGGAGGCTGGATCCACACAGCAGCATGACATGGAGCATGCAGGTAATATGCCATATGTACACTTGACTGTTCTGTACACTGTTAGTTTATGCATGTGTAAGGTGTGTCCGTGGTATGTATCTGTCATCATAGTATGTAATTGTGCATGTGTGATACTGGCAATATCAGCAGCTGACGTGTGAAAGGCAACTGGTGTACTACTGCACTGTATCATATGCAATATCAATGGCACAGTTGTGCCCACTGACATTAATCTCATCATTTCTGCAGGTCCCTCCGGGGTTACAGAAAGGCAGGCCATCCATGCTGGTGAGTGTGTTTAACAATACCTATGATAGTCCTGATAGTGCTAGTAACACTAGTGTAACTCAGTAGTTCTCTGTGTGTATACTGCAGGGTGTGCATGTGTGCATGTGTGCAGGTGTGCCTGTGCCCATGTGTGCATGTGTGCATGTGTGCAGGTGTGCATGTGTGCCTGTGTCCACGTGTGCATGTGTGCATGTGTGCATGTGTGCCTGTGTCCACATGTGCATGTGTGCATGTGTGCATGGGTGCATGTGTGCATGTGTACACGTGACCACGTGTGCATATGTGCATGTGTGCATGTGTGTATGTGTCCATGTGTGCATGTGTGCATGTGTCCATGTGTGCATGTGTCCACGTGTGCATGTGTGCATGTGTGCATGTGTCCACGTGTGCATGTGTCCACGTGTGCATGTCTGCATGTGTGCATGTGTGCATGTGTGCCTGTGTGCATGTGTGCATGTGTGCCTGTGTGCATGTGTCCACGTGTGCATGTCTGCATGTGTGCCTGTGTCCATGTGTGCATGTGTGCCTGTGTCCATGTGTGCATGTGTGCATGTGTCCATGTGTGCATGTGTGCATGTGTGCATAAGTGCATCACTGGTAACAATGTCTGGAGACTGTAAACTGTGTTTCCTGTCTTCCTCACACAAGTTCTGGTGCTGCTTTGGTGTCCTGCAGCAGGGAACCTGAATCTGGTGCCACAGGTACTGGTAATGATGATATTTGTGTAATGGTACAGGAAGGTGTGTCAGGGTCCGCCATTGGTCAGCCAATTGACAGTACACAGCTGTCAACCCCATCATTGCGCACAGTCATCCTGCCAGTACATCCTTTGTCACCATTGTCCCTAGGTGATGGACAGGATACAGTGGACATTGACCAGGGTAATGTGGTACCTGTGGCACATGCGTCCCCACACAGCAGCCATGGGCAGGGTCCTGCGATGGTACCACACAGGCAGTTGCCCATGGGTTCTCATGGGAGCATCCGTGGGCATACTGCCTCTGGCCGACATGCTCAAAGAGGTCTGTCAACCTCAGCTATGTTTCGGAATGTCATGCAGGCACAGTCGCGTATGGAAAGGTACACCAGACAGGGTCTGAGGGAGCTGAGAGCATGTCGCAGCCATGACTGATAGTATGCGTGACATCGCGAATGCTATCTGTAATTTCAATGATGTCATAGACAGACGTTGTGGGGACATATTACAGCAGTTCCACAACCAAATGTCCATGAGCCAGGGCAATGGTGGGCGTTTGCGGCGTCAACGTGGCCATATGCCAGCAACAGCAGCAGCTGACAGTTGGCACGGACGACAACAGGCCCGCGCATGCCCCCATAGTGCCAGCAGCAGCCCCAGCAATGCTGGGTCTGTGCTGTCATCGGAACGCCCCAGGAGACCACGTGCACATGGCTCTGGACAGTCCCAACAGGGACCTGTGTCCAGTCAACACACTCCCACTTCTGATGACAGTACCCAGTCTGGCTTAGTACTGGATACCGTCTGTAGCACCCCTGCCAGGCACAGGTACCGTGTCCGTGCCCACAGACACTGATCTGTATGACCTGCCAGGTGCAGTCTGTGGCTGTCCACAACCCCCTGTATATGGCAGCCATGAGGTGGAACTGCGTGCATGCATAGACACATGAGAAATGTTAACACCTAGGGCGACCACATACACGCACACACTGCACCAACACTGCCCCACTCTGTACTGCTGCCCCTCACCAACACACATACACACACATGTCAATTGGTGGTATCAATGGCTGACTCAGGCATACCTAATTCACACCCTGTGCATATGATGACACCGTGCCACCTCCTGCAATCTCCAACATCATTGCGGGAACAGGTAAACACGTTGCTGATGCACAGGGTGACTACATAGAAGTGTATTATTAGTATCATGTTGGTAACAGTACAGTGTGCTGCTATGACTGTGTATATCCCAGCATGCCTGATGCAGTCACTGTATGAATGTCCTGAATTGTTATCTGCACCCATAGTACATACCAAAGTGTAACAGCTGCACATAATTGCATGCCGGTGGTAAGGATGTCAACAGATAGCCGCATACATGGGTAGCACAGGGGCGAAGCTAATGCAAGTAGTGATATGCAATGGTGGACATGTACAGTAATGGTGTCAATTTGCCCACAACGACTATGCAATGTGGATGTTTGTGCATGTAGATATGTGTGCAGTACCAATGTAATCCAAATCACAATTAACTATGACATAATATCAATTCTACCATGGGCATCTGCGCTGTGTATTCCTGGGTACATGTTGATAGTGCCTACATATTTGCATTGTTACTTACTGTTATTGTTACCCCTTCTTTGTTGTACAATGCACTACTTCCAGCCCTGCTTACTGTAGCTTTGTTTGCATGCATGTTCGCTTGGGGTTCCCTGGAAGACTGCTTACACCTGCAATGCAGAGTTACAGTGCTTCTGTAGACTCCTAGTGACATCTGCATAGCGTACGATACGTATGTCAACTTTACACATGACAGAACGTCACTGTCTGTCCTGTATGCATGTACGTTGCCTGTGACACATTGCACATGTCTTACCTGGCATTTACCCATGTGTGCAGTCATATATGCCAGTGCTATGAAACAGTAGCAGTACACCCACACATACACACCTTCAGTATGTTGTTCCCCATTGGCCCTATGTGTTGGTACTCACCATGGCAATCACACTACTAGGGTAGCATGTGCAAAGGTAACCTGTGAATCACCTCTATGGTCCAGTTGTGGTTTATGTGAGTCATGTGGCAATGTCACAGCTGCCACATGTATGCAGTCAGCCATCACCCTTGGCCAGGAACGTACAACACATGTGTGGGATGCCACCACACAGCCAATCTGGGGACTGAGCTCTCTGAACCCAGTAATGCCATACCCTGTCAGGTGGCATGTCATATATACTACATCCTGGACAAATTTCAACCCCAATCCCTGCTGCTACTATTGATAAAACCCCTGAAGATGTTTCTGATAGTTTTGACCAATTCTTTACTGAGACATTTCAAGCCCTAGCAAGCCATCTACCTCCTATCTCCCCTGGTCCTGAAAGTAGCACCCCTAGAAACCTACTTGCGTTCAGCTTCCAACCAGTCACCACTTCACTTATCTGTACCTTGATTGAAAAAGTAAAACCCACTACACTTTCTGCTGATCAACTCCCTGCCGAGTACCTACAAAAATCAGCTGATGCTATTGCTTACCCCGTCTCAAAACTAATCAAACGAACCATGGTAGAAGCTAAATTTCCCACCATCTGGAAAATATCCTATGTAATCCCACTTCACAAAGGAGGCAGCTCTACTGAATTCTCCAATTATAGGCCAATAGCTATACTCTCTCCACTTGCAAAGATTATGGAAACTTTATTCATAGACAATTCATGCACCACCTAATCCAAAATCGCCTTATGGCAGACACTCAGCATGGCTTCCGTCCTTATCACAGCACTACTTCAGGCCTCCTAGCCTTTACTAACACCATAAACCATACTTGCAACAATAATTATATATCCTCAGCCCTCTTTTTGGATCTTTCCAAGGCATACGATATGGTTGATCACCAACTTGTAATCCACACCCTGCAAACATTCTGTCTAGATACTGGAGCCTTCCAATGGTTTCAATCCGACCTGCATGGTCGACAGCAGGCTGGCCTCTGGCAGAACAAACTCTCTAACCTTCTACCTAACACCCTCAGAGTACCACAAGGCTCTATACTAGGGCCCTTGCTGTTCTCCACCTTCATTAACGACCTTTATACTGTCATCCCAAAAGTCAGCTGTATCCAATATGCTGATGACTCTACTCTGATTTGCTCAGCCACATCTCCAGTAGAGTTATGGTCAGCTACCCAGACCACCTTTAATACAATAGAAAACTGGCTTTCTGAACATCATCTGATCCTAAATCCCTAAAAAACTAAACTGCTGTTATTTCACCAACACGTAGGTCTACTGCTTTCACCGTTACCATAAAATCAAATGATGGCACAATAATCTCCCCTGACCCATCTACTTAACTATTAGGTGTCATCATAGACAATAATCTCAAATGTGACCTACATGTTAACCAAACTATCAAAACCATCAATAAAATACTAGGGTCACTTTACAGAATAAAAGCCTTCCTAACCCCTCCAGCTAAAATTGCCATAGCTCGCTCACACCTTCTTTCAACCCTTCTGTATGCATCCCCTCTACTCTCGAATATGAACAAGACTGTCCTTAACAAACACTCAATTTGCTACAACCACATTGCCAGGTTTGCCACTGGGCTGCCTTTTAGGACACATCATTGCATCAATCTAAATCAGCTTGGTTGGCTTGAACTACCTAGCCTAATACAGTATAACCAACTGATTATAACCTATAAAATCCTCTATAATCCAGACAATACTCCTGCACTTCAAATATTATTACCCCCTATAACAATCCCAGACCACTTCGATCCTCTAACAAACTACTAATTCAGACTAGCAAAATTAATAACACAGCCAGTGATTCTCTCTTTGCAAACTCTGTAAGTAGATCCTGGAACTCACTTCCAGCTGATATTACCTTACTTTCCACCTTAGGTCAATTTAACACTAGACTCAAACAACATTTGTCACTTAACTGGCTATGTCAATGTATCAAGCCTGGCTAACTCGAATGTGTAAAATCTGTTAACCAGTTTACTGTGTAATTTAATTTAATCCTGACTTGTGCTCAGGACTAACGTTAACCTGTGGAACATGTTTAACTTGCTTACTTATGTAATCTCTGTAAATAATCTGTTTGTAATATGTAATGCTGGTATTATGTAATGCTGTATCTACTTACCCTTGGAGCTTTTCTCCCCGGGCCTCCGCTGAAAAAGGACATGCATCCAGTCGGACTATCCCAGTCAACAAATGTAAGATAAATAAATAAATAAATAAAAATATTACAGTGACTACAATACAAGTCAGACATTGACACACACTGACAGCATGCTGAACACACTGGGACATACGTGGGGACCCAGAATAGCATCCTGCCTGAGCATCACACACCTCCGCAGCTGGCATACAGGCATATGTTCCGTCGGAACAGAGCACATGCCACACATGGCACACACATCCCGTGTGCCACACACTCATAGCCTGTAGGGCTACACAACACACCTGTTACAGATGTGTCAGATACCTGTCTTGGGTGCTGCACTGGGGTCCCGCTCAACAGGCTGTATCTGGTGAAGGTCACAGTGATATGCCTCAGGGGCACTATGGTCCACCACAGAACACATGCATACAGGTCAGTCAGAGGCATGGACACATATGACTCACTCATTGACCATGCCAGTATGGCTGACCTGAGACATACCTCCCTGGACTACATGATAGGGAACATAGAATGGATCTCTCAGCATGCGGCACAGGCCAGTATGAGCCTGATCTTGGTTGCCAACATACCCTCACCAGGTATGCTACCACTATATGTGGGAAGGGTGTTGTATGTCTACATTATGCTCAGTCTCCAATGTCATTCATTGGGTATCCGCTGGCTGTCAGCATGTGCTTACATGCTAGGGAAGCCACAATGATGTGCAAGGGTAATCTTGCACGTGAGACCCATGGCCCGATGTATATTGGCAAAGCTCCTTGATACACACATACTGCCTTATGCTGCAGGACACGGTTTACATAGCCACCTCCACGGGTATCACACAGGTTAGGACACTAACAGTGCTGCTACACAACAGCAGTGTACACCGCAAGATGCATGCACCGGACACTGTCCTCAGCATGGTGAACTGCAATGTCTGTGCAGTACCAGAGTCCTGATTCATGGCTCACAGGTGTTACCCATCACTGACAGTGTATGCCCCATACCATGCCTGTCGTCCCCTACACATGTAACACACATGGACAGGGGTGTGGTATCCCAAGGCACCACAGATACACACACCTCCAGGTTGTTGGCACAACACAAAGCATCAGGGCCTAATCAAGTGCAGCTAACAGTGTGTCGGACTGTCATCTGGTTCATAGCCTGGCACACACCACCCTCCCATACACAGGAAGACCACCTATCCTCCATAACAACACTGGCAATATGACAGTCTCAAGAACTGTCTGTATATGGCTGGACTGCATCCAGCCAAATATTGTGCGTGAGCATTACTGTAGCTACAACGCACTAGTTGAAGGGTTCACAGCATGTGGTCACTGAATTGCAGTGGAATGACATGTTACCACTACCACAACAGGTGGGAACATGCAGCACCTTTTACATCAACTACATGTACACTATATGGCCCAGACCAGATGTGTATCCCCTGCTGTAGGTATTTTACCATATACACCCACACTGTATAGAGACATACCATGTGCGGACCCTGCACAGTAAGACACAGTCATATTGGTATACCTTGCAAATACCATTTATCCACTCGAGACATGTGTCAGACATGGTAACTACTGCAGGTCACAGGTATTTATGTGTATGTGTCACACACATACATCATGTGTGCGATGCCATTGCTGGTTTAGGCAATGGCATGCATTGTTATGTACAAAGATCCACACAAGGTCATAATGTGTGACACAACCACACGTGGCAGTTGTGGGTTACCAAAACATACCTATCTGTACTCTGACAATAGTAATAGACACAGTAGCAGAGCGCACTATTGGCATTACTAGCCAACTTGCCCTGTTTGGCTGTGCTGATAGTGTGGTGACATCCCCTGTGTTTACTGGGGGAATATGCAGCATCTGGTGTATTGTAGTATTTGCCAAAAGGATCTGTTCTCTCACACTTGCATTTACACACACCCTACTACCCCCACACACACTTGCAGGATTCATACCCCCTACCTAACCAAGTCATGACACGTGAGAGAGAGACGCATTAGCAAAGCGCACTATTCGGATTACTAGATAGTTCCTCTTCTCTGGCTGTACTTATAGGGTGCTGACATCATCAGTATTTTGAAAGGGTAATGTGATCTCCTGATTGCCAAAGCTAACATGTTTTTCATACGGAAATGTACGCACACAAACTCCCCACATCCAAACACACACACACTTGCAGGTTTCAAACCCCTACCTAAATATGTTATGGCACTTGAGAGTGATGCTGTAGCAGGTTGCGCTATTCTGAGTACTGGCAGATGTCTCTTCTCCAGCTGTATGTATAGGGTGCTGTCATCATCACTGTTTGGAAAAGGTAATGTGCATCATGTAGTGTGATCCCCTGATTTCAAAAAAGCACATGTTTTTCATACAGAATTGCACACACACAGAGTCCCCACATCCAAACACACACACATGCCATTTACAGGTTTTAAACTCCTACCTAACTATATTATGACACTTGGGAGAGAAGCATTAGTGGAGTGCACTATTTGAATTACTGGGAGGTTTCCCTTCTCCTGCTGTACTTATAGGGTGCTGACATCATCAGTGTTTAGAAAGGGGAATGTGCATCCTGTCGTGTGTTCTTCTAGTTGCCAAAAGGGATACTCCCTTTATACATGCTTGCACACACACTAACCACCTCCACACACACTGAGCATTTGCAGGATTCAAACCCCTATCTAACTATGTTCTGACACTTGAGATGGACGCATGAGCAGAGTGCATTATTTGCATTACTGGCAAGCTTTGCTTCTCCTGCTATACATATAGGGTACTGACATCATCTGTGTTTAGAAAGGGGAATGTGCATCCTGTAGTGTGTTCTCCCAGTTGCCAAAAGGGACATTTCCCTCACACAAAATTGCATACACACTAACCCCCCCTCATCCAAACACACACACACTTGCCATTTGCAGGATTCAAACCACTACCTAACTATGTTATGACACTCGAGTCTGACGCATTAGCGGAGTGCACTATTCGTAATACTGGGAGGCTTTTCTTCTCCTGCTGTACTTATAGGGTGCTGACATCATCAGTGTTTAGAAAGGGGAATGTGCATCCTGTAGTGTGTTCTCCTAGTTGGCAAAAGGGATACTTCTTTCATACAGTCTTGAACACACACTAACCTCCTCTACACACACTGAGCATGTACTGGATTCAAACCCCTACCTAACAATGTTATGACACTTGAGACCGACACATTAGCAGAGCATGTTATTCGCATTGCTGGGAGAATTCCCTTCTCCTGCTGCACTTATAGGGTGCTGACATCATCAGTGTTTAGAAAGGGGAATGTGCATCCTGTAGTGTGTTCTCCTAGTTGGCAAAAGGGATGCTTCTTTCATACAGTTTTGAACACACACTAACCCCCTCCACACACACTGAGCATGTACAGGATTCAAACCCCTACCTAACTATGTTATGACACTCGAGACAGATGCATTAGCAGAGCACGCTATTTGCATTACTAGGAGGTTTCCCTTCTCCTGCTGTACTTATAGGGTGCTGACATCATCAGTGTTTAGAAAGGGGAATGTGCATCCTGTAGTGTGTTTTCCCAGTTGCCAAAAGAGACATTTCCCTTTCACAGCCTTTCACACACACAAACCCCATCACCCACCCACACACACACTGAGCATTTGCAGGATTCAAACCCTATCTAACTGTATTATGACACTTGAGGGAGACACATTAGCAGAGCGCACTATCCGAATTACTGGGCATCTGCTCTGCACCTGCAGTATTTATAGGGTGCTGACATCTTTATTTCTACAGAGGTATGCACATGTAGTACTACCTGTCAGGTGGGGGATAGCATATATATGCATTTGCAGCCACCTACGTCAGGGTCAGATATGCACATTGCACTGGCAGGTTATGTTCTATACCATGCTTTGTGACCACAGGACCTGTAACACACAACAGAACCAGTCCAGAACACCACACCCACATCCAGGACACACACTTAGCTTCCCTGGGAACAGTGCCGGGTTATGTAGGTGTTCACATACACCATTCCAGTTGTTAACATCAGGTACAGGCATATTGTGTGTGAGAACTACTCAGGCCTCTACCACTTTACCCTACAGCCACTACAATTTGTGGGTCCATGTGCTATGGCAGAACCACACACCACAGCCACATGGGGGAATACATATTGCTCCTGTCCATCTGCAACGTGGGTACTCACTGTTCCACACCAGAGGTAGACCACCATTGTTGATATCTGACCATACCCACCTTTCCCTGGACATCCATATCCCATCTCCACTCCCAGGCAAGGTTGTCACTGCACACAAACTGTATTTAGCACAAGCAGATTCTACACTTGTGAAGACTGGGGTGGACGACTTCAGAGGACCCATGCTGGGGGACTATACTGGCCACTCAGCATAATCCTTGACAATTGCATTCTATGACCATGTGTACGGTTTGCATTGATCATGCTATCCCACATATACCCATGACTGCTCCACAACAAGACACCTGTCAGCTGTACACCAGCCATATATGCACCGTACAACAGACAGAGTGAGCTAATACATTGCAGAGCTGTAGCCCACAGAGGGAGGACATCTGTGAACAGTTCCGGCATGGCACTTCATTCACACATAATCATTACAACACAGTGTTGACAGTGGAATCGTCCAGAGAATGCAGATAGGGCTCCCCTCAGTCTGTTATTGATGGACACCTACTGTCAGAGATCCTCAGCAACCCTCTCCCAGCAAACACCGACAACATGGCTGTGGATTAGCACATTCAATCCCTGGGACCTCCACGGTGCCCCTGCTTGACAGAGGCACAGCTCACTAGCCTCACATGTTGCCTTCTGTGACCTACTTTACAGTGGCACAGTAGCCTAGTGTCCTGGGGATGCAGATGCCAAGCACACTCTGGCTGAGCTGTCATTCCCTAGGGCAACAAGCCTAGTATTGTCCTCTACACCCGTATGTTCAATTGTCGGATGCACAATATTTGTTGTGTTGTTCTACTGTTTGCAGGTCTTTATTGCCATAGCATTCCCTGTTCCTATGACCAACTTGTATATCTGTGGAAGATGTTTGCATATGATGGCGATCCACTATATCACTTATGTCTCTGTAGTCATTTACTGTGTGCACTGGGCAGATTGCTGTGTTGTGGTTGGTTCCTGGACTGACACATACAAATACCAGATATGTGTGGCCAACTGCTAAACGGAGATATGGCCTAAGTGTGTGAGCATGCCCAGTTCAGCCTTTCCATGGCAAGTTGTCTGACATATGCCTCATTTATCAAAGTGTGCGAGCATGCCCAGTGTGAGCTTTCCATATGTTGCACTCTGAAGTCCACCACATATTTGGGTGTGTGTGAACTTCAACAATATCTCACGCTTATGGTTGTGTGTTGGGTGTCATGTTGTGTACTAACTGGCCAACTGCTTCGTGTCTGCCACAACAGGGATTATACTGTACCTGCAGGGATTGCATGGGATACTTTGCAGACAGTTCTCAACATACTTTCATAATGACCTAACACTGTAGTACCGTATAGTGTACTGGTTTAGTACTTTCACTGTGGTGGACAGTATCCTGGGCTTTAGTCCTATGACTGCTTGACATCTTCATAGTGAGCACAACAGACTGTGTAGGGGCCAGTTGTGCACATATGACCATGTTGCATTATGTTCAGATATGGACTACCTACACCAGGCTCGTCCAACATTGCTAGTGTATTCCACAACATGGGAGGACATTGGCAAACACTAGCAATGTTCCCTAGGTCATTTCTGATGTTAGTCACAGGGTGTGTTTGTCCTTCGACACACATTGTAACTGGAGTTTGCCATGACATATGTCATGGTTAGTATACTGTGCCTCCATCTACCTCTGACATAACAGTGATACCCAGGGTTAGCCTACCATCTCCCATCCACTCATCAGGATTCCTCTTGAGGGGTGTCGATATGTAACTCTCTGACTGACCTGTACCAGGAGTTTACTGAAGAGTGGGGGTGCCTTCTGTGTTATGGATCATTCTGTACAGCTTGTCCTATGTATGTCAGTGCTGGGGTTCAGGTCTCCCATGTGCATAGCTCACTGCCATTCAGATTGTACAAGGTGCAACATGTTCATTCATTTCAGGTTGGACATGACTTCATACATCAGGCACAGCTTGCCTGTAGCTGGGCAGTATGGCGGTGTGTGGGGCTGCAGTTTGTTTACTCAGGCAACACATGGCATCTGTTCATGCTCTTTGCTACTCCTGGTGGGGTACTGTTGTGGACTTTACAGTTGATGGAGGTGTCTGCTGCGGTATATCCCACAGGGGCTATTGTAGTCACTTGTGACGCTGATGGAGGATGACTGCAGAGCCACAGTGAGTTCCCCTTATCTACATCTGCCAATCTTCATGTTTGGGTGGGTATATAGTATATGTTTCTGCGAACACTACAGCCACATGTTTGTCCAGTGTAGGATATCTATCACCTTGTGTACCCAGGTCTCACATTACATGTTAGGTACGTCATGGGTTAACACCTGTGTGGTAATTTGTGGGCACTTACTGTATATCCATGGCGGTTGTCTATACACAGTTCTGCAATTAGCTTGCTGACATGGCTATGGCTCCAGTTGTCTGTTTGTAGGTGGCCCTTTTGTGGGTTGCTTGTGTCAGCTGGGGGTCGGATATGGTGGGCTGTTTGTACTCCTCTGCATACATGTTCAGTCACAGTCCTTCCATGTTGGCCTATACCTATGGGACATATATACAGAACGGGGGGGGGCAAGAACAGGCCTTGTGGGATGCCACTCATATCTGCTTTGTAGTCTGACATGGATGCAGCATGTCTGACCATGTCAGTTCTGTCCTTGGTCTGGTTTGCAACCCCTCTACTGACATAGGGGTATATATTTAAGCTGGTGAACATATCCATACTGAACTCATACGGTATTGTCTAGAAGCATGTACACGGTCCAGCTACGCTGTGTGGACCACATTGCCCTCATCAATGACCTTAATGACTGCTTCAAATGGGTCAAACATGTTTAGGGGCAGGATCTGCAGTTACGACAGCCACACTGTGTAGGGTCCAGTATCAGTAGGTCCACAATAGCCTTCTGTCTGTGGTACATACTGATCCTTTCCATAGCTGTGCAGAACAAGCTTGTCAGGATCCTGGGGTGGTAGTTTGCAGTATCCATTCAGGCAACACCTTTGTTGCGATGGACCACTGTTGTTGTACACTGCTCTTTGGGTACATATCCTGTGGCAAGGCTGACATTGGGCAGTAGTGTGATTTGGCATTCCATTATTCTTGGAGTCCATGTTGGCCTCAGCACAGGACACCATATCATACCTTTGCTGCTGTGGGTTCTGCTTTGCAGATTATGGCTGTTACCTCAGCATCTGCAATGGCAGGAGACCATCAGTCTGCTGGGATAGGTATTTTGCACTCTGGGGGGGGGGGGTATTTGCACTGCACCTGACAGGTTGTATGTTAGCAATATGTGTGTGTGTTTGGTATGTTGTTTGTAATATCTGTGTGATTCGGAGCATATCTGTGGATGCCCAACATGGTTCCTACCATCAGTTGGGTAAGCCTTGTGATTATCCTTAGTGTCCTGTACGTTTTGTATCTTCATAGGTTCATGGGTTCATACTAGACTATACACCCTAGGCCATTAGTAAGCCTAGCCAGAGTGTGTGTGTCTTTCACCACCCCTTGCTATGTTCTCTTATGGCCATTTATGAATTTCTTCACTGTGCCTCTGTCTGGTCGTGACACAGTGAGGATCCCCAGTATACATGTATGATCATCCATCCACTTGGCAATATTCCTGTTGAGGGGTGTCAATGAGGGGCTCTGCCTAACATGGATTGGGATCCTGTTTCTGAGTGTGGGGAGCATCTGGGTTATGTATCTGTCCCTCCAGCATATCTTATTTCATTATGTGTTGAGGCTGACATCTGTCACTCTCACAGCTCCAATGTCTTTGATTTCCTGTGGTGGAGCATGTCCATTACTCCTGCATTGGACATGGCCTTGTACAACAGACATACAATGCCTCTGTGTAGGCAGTCTGTGACTGCATTCAGCTGGGGTGTCTACAGCCAGGCAGCATATGACATATATTGCACACCCTTTATCCTGTTGGTGGGGTAACTATGAGGTCTTCCGAACCGCTGCAGGTGTCACGTACGGTACATCCCATATGAGTCATTGTACTAGATAATGGGTCTGATAAGGGAACAGTACAGCGGCACAGTGACCTCTGTTGATGTAGATATGAATCTTTTCATGATACGGTGTCCAATATCGACAATCTTCCTAGCCACATTGGCATTGTGAGTGTCACATGACAGATTACTGTCGACCTGTGTCCCTAGGTACCTGATTACTCCTTGCATACATAATGGTTTGCCACCTATGTGGTAATTTGTGTGTACCTTGTCTGGTATTTGGTGGGACATTCATACTGTCCAGTGTCTTCAGGATGGCTGGATGGAGTTCTTGTGTGTGAGAGTGTGGTCTGTCGCATGCTACACACTGTACAGCAGTTTTGACTACAGTTAGGTGCACATGGGTGGTCTCCGCTGCTTTGTGCATTGTCAGTTACCTGGCCATATGGGTGTCTGTGCTGCATATGGATACTCCCCCTCCTTTGATGTTTTGGTGCAGGTGTTGAGGCCATAACACATGATATGTGGTATAACCTAGTAGTGCTGGTGTGCTATCACTAGGCTTGCAGTAGGCTTCTGTCACTGCACAGACATCGATGTTTTCCATAATGGGAAGTGCCTCAGGGGCATGCATATTGCAGTTTACACATCTGGCATTAGTCAGCATTACCCTTATGTTTCCTACCACTTATGTTTTCTAGGGTGGTGGGTAGTCGTTTTGGCCTTGCCTACATACGGCTCTATGGAGGCGGCAAAGGCCTTATCCAGTATCCAGACACACACGGGTAACAGGTGCAAGCCATCCCTGGAACAGCAGCATGGCTTGTCATGATTAACATCTCAAGCAGACAGACATTAGACCCTCTTGGACTGACAGCTGTAACTGTGCCAGCTGTTAAACATGAGCATTCTGTGTTTGTACTGTGGCATCATTCTTGGTAAGGGTTGGATGCTGCACACAGCCAGTGTCATACCGGCCTGGGGTACATACTCAGAGGGACCATCCATGTCTCTTTTCATGTTGACCAGGGAGGTACATCTCAGGTAATTCACACCAGCATGGACATTGAGTGCATCATATTTCTGCTTGCTTTGGGGTGACCTGACTTGTGTTATGTGGCATTTTGTGGCAGCCTACAGGCAGCTTACTCTACCCTTTCCCTTGTTCAGTCTGGTGAGTGGGACAGCAGTGTGTCTGCCTATACAGACACCTATTACAACTGTATCAGGCATGTTGTTTCTCCTTCTGGCCTGTGACTGTTTGGCACACCAGCTTTGCATACTATTCATTGCATGTGCTATGTTGAAGGTTGTGGTTGCTTGTGATCTGCTTTGGAGGCTTCTGTTGGTGTGGTGTGTTTGTAATTAAGGCCTCCGGGAATATTTGTCTGTGTTTATGTGTTTGGTTTACAGTTGTGGTAGGTCTATGTGGGACTGGGTCTGTGGTGTATGTGGTTACCTTCTCCTCCTGACTAGTTTTGACAGTACTGAGTTGGTGGAGCTCAACCTCTGGTTTGGATACATGGTTGCATCTATCACATATATTTGTATTTATTGGGGGTGTTGTGGTTGTCTGTGTACTTGGGACTGGTGTCACATTGCCTCTGGATTCACAGATTCTACTTGTTGTGGCTGGACTTAGTGGATTGTATGTGTGGACATATGTTATTGCCATACTACTGGTCAGTGATTACTTCCCTTTTATGTTTTCTATCATGTGGTAGCTTCCTCATTCTCTTGCATGGTTTGGTAATGGCTGGAGTCTAGCATGCCAGATGCCTGCGTGTATGGCATTGTGTGTTGTTTTTATTTGTGATTGCATACTCCAAGCATTCCTGGCTGTGTTCATGGAATGCCTGTATAACACGTTCTGTGGTGTGTCCCATATTCTGCACTTGCACAGGGCCTTTCGTGGATTCAACATCAGTTTGGAGGGCTGCAACCTATGCTTTACACATGTTTTTCACTGTGGTATTCTGGCCAGGGACTGGGGTCAGGATGTGTATATCCAGTGTGATTACTCTATGGTCTGGTCTTACTGGTGAGGGGTACACTTCTCATCTTGCCATCCAGTACACATGTTGCTGATTATCACATCCAGTATGCTTACCCCTCTTGTGGGAGTGGTACATTGTTCCTGGGCATTTTGGTTTATGGATTCTGGGAACTTTTCTCCTACTGTGTTGGTGCTAGTATAATGCTCCCGGTGTATGTCTGGGTATTTTCAGTCAAGCAATATAATGTGGTTTGGGGGGCTTTATATAGTCAAGTATTCCGACATAGGCCAGGTGCAGTTCCTGGTATTAGGACAGTAGTCTGCAGCAGGCTATATACTGGGAGGCGGTTTTAGCCATTGGTATTTGACCATGGCTAATCCATGCTGCTTCTTGTTGTGGTACTAACATGGGGGTGTGGTTATCCTTGACATTTATTGCTAGTCACCCTCCTTTTGTATCTTGTTCCATGTTTTGCGGCTGTACAGCACAGTATGAGGTGTGACCTGGTAGTGTTAGGGTGCTGATGTGAGCCTTGACCCAGTTCTCTATTACAGGACTGGTATCTACATTCTCCATACTGTGTGTGTTTACACTGCACACATCTTGCTGTTTAGACATCTGGCATTGGGTAGCATTACATCTAGGTTCCTATCCCTTGTGGAACCTATGAAGGTGGGTTTGTGTTTTGAGACTTACCCATTCAGGACATGTTGTGGGTACTGACAGCCTTTGCCAGTATCCATGGGGCATGGCATGATAGGTGCACGCCACCCCTAGCAGGTGGTGCATAATGTCATGCTCCGCATGTCTTCCCAGCCTGAAACACATTGGCTCCCCTTTGACTAACTGCTTTACTTCAGCCAGTTATTGCACTTGATCATCCCATCGTCATTCTGTGGCTTCATGCTTGGTGAGGGTGGATGTTAGTCAGGGTGCTCAGGTGTGTATATAGTACATGGTGTTACATTACTTAACACATGGCATTCATGCCTCAGGTGGTGCTGCAGGGCTGCCTCTGTCGGATGCGCATATTACACTTCCCTGTACATGTTTGTGAGCAGGTCATGTCATTTTAGGCATCCATGTTATTATTTGAGTGAGTCAGAGGGGGTATCATTCCCAGGGTTCCTACTGAGCCAGTGTATGTGCTATGCGTTGCCTCTTTGCCAAGGCCAGGGCATACTGAGCACGCCTCCTTCTGCCTACTGGGTCATGCTCAGGTTGTTCCTCCTCTGAGTCACGCTCTGCCTGTGATGGCCTTGGCAATGGTGGGGGGCTGTTTGGTCAGGCCATATGCTGGTCCTGCTGCAGCTGTTTTCGCAAGATCATATTATGTAGCATAGCACATACCATGACAATTTGGGTACATGTAGTTGGTGTGTACTGCAAGGCTCCACCAGATGTGTCCAGACACCGGAACTGTGACTTGAGCAGCCCAAACACACGCTCTATTACATTACGTGTTTGTGCGTGTGCCTCATTATGCCGTTCCTGTTCAGGTGTGTGTGCGTTTCTGATGGGTTTCATCAGCCACGGCTCCAGTGCATAATCTGCATCCCCCACCAGGTGTCTGTGTGGGATGTCCCCATTGGCAAATGTCTGGTACAGCTGCATCAAATGCCAGATGTGGGAATCGTGGTAGCTCCCAGGGCAGCCAGCACACACATTCATTATTATGCCCTGGGTATCACACATGACCTGGCAGTTGATGGAGGGGAAGCCCTTGCGGTTAATGTAGGCCCTACCCCACTCACCGGCTGGTGCTTTGATGCATATGTGCGTGCAGTCTATTGCACCCACTACCTCAGGGTATTCCGCTATTTGCTGGAAGAGACACATATTGCTGGCCAATACCTCACGGGCATTGGGGAAATATACATGATCACCGACATGTGCTGACATGGCATCCAGGAACTGGTGCAGTACCCTGGAGACTGATGCCTGTGATATCCCCATCATATCGCCAGTTGGTCTCTGGAAGGTACCTGTTGCTAGTATTCTTAGGCAAACACATACCTTGGTTTCCACTGGGATGGGTTCCCTCTGTTGGTTCTGTGTGTGAGGCGTGGCCTGCACAGCTCAACAATTTGCTGCAGGAGCTCTCTGTCCACTCTATAGCGCTCTACTATCTCCAGCTCATGTAACCCGTGGTAGGTGACCCTGGGCCTGTACACTCTTCTCCGTCTCCTCACTGTGGGTTGTCTGGCACCATCTGCATTGTCACCACCCTCAGCAAGTTGCCTATGTCTCATTATGACAGCTATGGCAGCCCCTAACATTTCTGCTCTGAGTGAAGCTTTTTCAGTTTTCACTTCTGTTAGCTTACTCCTGTCTTGCAGTGTCTCTTAAGAGAAACATCCTGCACTACTGTTTGCAGAGTTTTAAGTGCTGGGCTGGGCTACTATTCTGCCTGTGTAATTGCCTGCTTCTAATTGTTTTCACCTGCTAGCTTCAGCAGTTATCCCTGCTAGCTTCCTATTAATTCTGTTGCTTCCTTTTTCCTCTCTGTTTCCTCAGGGGGGAGCAACATGCATACCATCTGAAACACGCTTACAGTGGCTTACATGCTCGCACATGTGCTTACACAGTTCAGAATCTACTTATTCGGGTTAAAACGCGCGCACACCCGCGCAAGCACTGTTACATTGTCTGACAACAGCCTCCAACATACTTAGCCTGCCCTACACGCGCGCACACCAGCGCAAACAGTGTTAAACATCTCCCTGCATGCTCCCACATGCTCAGTCTGCCTTACACGCGCGCACACTGCCCTACTCGCACTTCATGGCGCGCACACGTGTGCATGCACGCCCAGCAAGAAACTTTGGTGTAACAGTGTACACCTTCCATTTCTTGACTTTCCATGACTTATCTAGTGGCACACCTCTTTCCATGATCTGTGTCTGTCATCTGTCATGTTACACTGACCTCCAATGAACTGCATTTCTTTCTACCATTCCCCCCTGTGATGTCACCTATCTCCTACTCTATTCCTCCCCCTTATGTATCTCTTACATTACTCAGACTGTGCTCATTTGCTATGTGACTGTGAGATTCAGTATCCTAACCCTCATTTACATGAGATTGCCTACTAATGCTTAGTTACATGTCTTAGACTCAGCTTCCCCCCTTAGCAACCACTACACGGTGGCCATTTTGTTTTTGGTCTGCTGGTCCCTGCATTGTCATTCCATGTATTGCATGAAACCCACATTTGTGGGTTTATAACCTTCTTTTTTATGGTTTTATACAGCGCAGCCCATTTTTAATATTTTTGCATCGGGTTATCTGGCCAATGGCCACATATTTGGCTATTGGCATGCTGCCTGAGTCATATGCACCCTTTTTTTGGAGCTGACATGGCTCCGTTGTGGAATTTGCAGAAATGTACTCAGTTGTCAACTGAGTACATTTCTGCAGCTAAAACGTCTCTTACACGGACTGGTTTCTGCTTCGCAGATCACTAATATACCTCATTTGCATACCTTTCGGCTGCAAGTGAGGTATTTAGCATGTCCACGCCCAGTCCGTGTAAGAGATGTTTTAGCTGGTCTCTTACACAGAGTTTAGGGCTGTTCCTGGATTGTTAGGCTTGCATGGAGTGTTGCACGTCTCTTACACTCCGTGCAAGCCTTCGTGAATCCTGCCCTATGTCTTTGGCGGCCAAGCTCTTGCATGCCGACACTGATATTTCCAAACAGGTTGCCAATAACACACATACTACACATGATATAGATCAGAAACAGACTCACATATGGTCAGGCTCATAAATGCAATCTACCCAAACCTCAAAGACCTCCCATGCATTATGCTCAGCAACCTCTCAAACATTATACAAAAACAGCACTCCCCAGGACACATGCAATAACAGCTCAAAATGTGTCAACTTCTTAGCCTTTAAGGCAAACTGCCATGCACCCCAATATATTGGTCATTGGAGGCTCTGTTTTGAGAAACAATGGTGCCTGGATCATCAGGCTGAGCAAGGAGATAGTTACAGTCAGTTGCCTATCAGGGACAAGGATCAGCCTGATCACACAAGCACTCAGGACATTGTACCACAAGTACCTGTATGACTCCATCATAGTCCATTTGGGTGTTAATGACCTGAGATGTACCTCCCTGGACTATATAAAGAGAGACATGATAGTGCTTTCAGATTTTGTATCCCAGGCAGGTATGAACCTAGCATTGAGCAGCATTCCACCTTCTCCAAGGATGATATGACAATATAAACAGAAGATGATTGATTGGTATTACTCTAAGGAACCCCAGTATTTGTTGGGTTGTGGAATGCATGATAGACAGACCATGCTGCTTTCCAGGGATAGTCTGCACCTGTCCTCACTAGACTTTCAGATATTGTCCCAAACAATATCCACTTTATTGTGCATTTTTAGACCTTGCCAATTTGATAAGCCTACCAACATAATACATTCTATGCAAAATAAACCAAAGGTGTTACTGCTCGATGCTAGGCATCTCAACAAGAATCTCCACTCTCTGGGAGCTCTCCTCATCCTGGAGAGAGTTAATATCTGTGTAGTTGCTTAGACATGGTTTAAAGCTGTGGAAGGCACCCCAGCAGTACAAGACTATAATGCATTCCACACATTTAAACCAGCTACTGCACAAGAAGGGACAAGAGGTGGAGATGTATCAAGCTACATGAAAAGTAAGCACATCTCAAAATCGGTCAAACATTATGACATCCTTGAGCTACTCCATGTCCAACTGACCTTAGGTAAAGTCAGCCCATACAATATCCTTGCTAGGTAAAGGTCCTCATCAATGATCAGGGATAACCATATCAAATAAATGAATGCATTGGATTCACTCACAGTTCAGCCCAACACAATATGCATGGGTGATTTCAACAATCCCACCATAAACTGTGATACATACATACACATCCACTAACATACAGACTCAAAGATTCATGGATTTTGTCAATGCAAACACCCTGGAACAGCTAGCCTGCACACCTACTAGGAGGGGAAATATCCTGGATATTGTATTAATATGAGGTACAGTTGCTGATCAGATCACAAAGTATTCACCCTTGAAATAAATATAAATGCTGAGCTTCCAGCAAACCCCAGAACCTTTAAGAACTTTTCCAAGGCTAACTGCCTACTATTAAGTGATGGCATTGCTAAATTCCAAGCCTCTTCCTCCATACTCAGAGAACATGGTGGTCTATGCAGAAGAGTTGGAAACCCTGTACAAGCATGTAAATAACATGATAGAAACAGCAGTACCAAACCAAAATAAACTTTGGGCAAACTTCAAAAATAAGCTGCCTTGGTGGACCATCCAGCAAGAATAGGTTGTACAACAAAAGAAAGAAATTCCTGCTCAAAAATATGAAGAGCTATGCCCAAAAGACAAAATCTTCCTCATCAGTCTCAATAAGCAACCCATAAATTAATCAAGCTCACCAAAGCCAACTCTGAGACAAAAATAGCCTCCAAAGCTATGGATAACCATAATATATTTTTCAGTTATGTAAGTAACCTTAAAGGGAACACCCAACAGTATACTGAAGTAATAATAAATGGAACTTCCTATATTAAACTGGGAAACATAGCAAATTTGATGGCTAGTAAATTTAGCTCCAGTTTCAGCTCCCTATCACCCTCAGCCCCCCTCCCTGAAATACTCTCTACCATGTTTCCCCAAAAATATTCACAGAAGAACATATCCTCATTTCACTCTCCTGATACTACCCCAGGATGTCTCCCAATAGCTTGAAATATGACTTGTCAGGCCCACTAAAATCTCTATTCAGCCACAGCCACTTGACAGGCTGCATCTCTGGGGAATAAAGGACTGCAATGGTCATCCCTCTACACAAAGGCAGTCCATCTACAGACCCATACGTTTGACTAGTCTTCTATACAAGGACATAGAAAGAATTATTGTGGACATGATAAACAAAGACATAAGGAATCCTTCCCATTTTGGTTTCATCAAGGGTAGGTCATACTACTAAACTTGGTGGACTCCTTTGAGAAGGTCACTAGAGCCATGGATGAGGGCAAATGGTACATTCTGCCAACCTAGCAAAGATATTTGACACAATACCTTTCTCAGGTATTATAGACAAATTCACAGTTTTATTCATAAATCCTTATGTCAACTGATGGATAGCCAAATGTCTCACAAATAGGACATATGAAGTTAGGGTTGGGGAACCCTCCACCAGGAGGCCTGTTACTAGTGGTATCATACAGGGCTCAGTACTGGGACCTCTCTTGTTTGAAATATAGTTCTCTGAAGTCAAGACAAATGTAGAGGGCTTTTGGCTGACCAAATTTGTCAACAACTGCAAGCTGGGTACAATTATTGAATCCCCCAAAGGTAGAGATATCCCCCAGGAGGGTCTGACATAGACAAATAACTGCTACCACAACCATGGTCTAGAACTCAATGCAAAAAATTGCATAATTATACCCTTTGGGAAAACAGTCACTACTGCAAATTACAACATTGATAAAACTCCCCTAAGAGTAGACCCAGTGGTTAGGGTCTTAGGAACTCAGGTTAACAATAATCTGAACTTTCATCACCATGTATCAATGGTAGTGCAAAAATCCTTCTACAAGTAAGGGCATGGCATCCAGATCTAAGGAGATCATAATCACACTATATGCAGCCCTCATTAGACTAATAACCAAGTACAATGCACCCTTTGGCATGTACCTGACCAAGCATTTGCAACAGCTGGAGTGGCCACATAAGTTCCTCTCTAAAAGAATATAAGATGTAAATAATATGCCCTACGTGGACTGACTTAAAAACACTTTCCATGTACTTGATCTCCTCCTGACTACTGAGGTGTGATTTGAGCCTACCCTACAAGGCATTCTCTGATTCAGCCCTGATAGATCTGTTACATGTTTGCAAACCAAATACCATTAGAAACACACACTCTAAAGATATAAACCTCATCTATGACAAAAACAAAATATGATGGAGGGACAGGTATGTGTCTCAGAAATTACCCCTTCTTTGGAATAGACACCCCACTCATGTGAAACAGAGCTCTTCCCTAAGCCTTTTCAAATGCAGTTTGGGCTAATGGATTAGAAACCATAAATGCACCCCCGTCTTGTCACCTGTGGCTGTTATGGACAAGAGCATGTTGCAGATGTCCTAAGGTGCAGGCATATGTCAAAGCCATTCTAGCCTATGGGGATTGATAATTGGGAAAATTGAATCATGCATGGCTAGGGTTAGAATGGGTCTAGACCCATTAGTCTAGTAACATCCTATGATCCTATGTTATTACACATGCTGCACTGTGGTTATCTCCACTCCAAGCAGCTCATGGTCTGTTATAATGCAAGTGCTCCATCTTATGCAGGAATGCATTTTGAACTATGGCTTGGCAAGTCATGCCACACCAGCATCTATCATAATATTTTCCTTCAAAACTGCCAAATGAACCCTGATGGATCTTGTGTGTGACACTTATATGTCTGGAATATAGCTCTCTACTATGTGTTCTCCACATGGATGCCAATCTTTTCTCTCAAGGTGAATTTCTTGACATCCATATCTTTAACACATAATAACTTGGTTATCTTTGGAGACCAAATCATAATCCTCTGTATGGCTATTACTTCAGCAGTACTGGAACAGAGCTACTAAGCATAGACTTGAAGTGGGAGAATCACTAGAAAATAATAAATGAAAGTCTAAAGCATGTCATGTATTGCACATTACACTTCAAAACCTTAAATCAGGAGTTACTATGAAGTGTTTCATCATGCACACTATGATACTGTCAGTTTCTCTTTAAAATATTTGGCTACATGTCACTGTATAGCTGCATATGTATGTGTGTGTGTGTGTGTGTGTGTGTGTGTGTGTGTGTGTGTGTGTGTGTGTGTGTGTGCGTGTGTGTGTGTGTGTGTGTGTGTGTGTGTGTGTGTGTGTGTGTGTGTGTGTGCATGTGCGCGTGTGTGTTGAATGTCTGTGTGTCTGTCTGTGTGCGCGCGGTTTTGTGTGTGTGTGTGTGTGTGTGTGTGTGTGTGTGTGTGTGTGTGTGGTTCCCATTCAGAAGCCTGAAACATCATAAGCCTGAAAATCAAAATCCTGAAACCAAAAGCCTGAAAATTCAGAATCCTGAAAACTCAAAATCCTGAAAGACCAAAATCCTGAAACTCAAAATCCTGAAAACACAAAATAGACATACTGATGTCATTGTGGCTTTGCTATTGTTAGCCCTGTGGTGTTAGGTCATGCGTTGGGGTCAGGTAAGTGTGCGGTTGGTTTTATTTTAGGGTTGGGGCGGTTTAAGTGAGTTAGGGTTAGGGCAGGTTAGGCATGTATGCAATAGTGACAAATATTGGGGTTAGGGGCGGTTTAAGTGAGTTAGGGTTAGGGCGGGTCAGGTGAGTGTGCGATAGTGACGGACCTTAGGGTTAGGGTTAGGGTCAGGGTCAGTTGGTAGATATTAGTGTTCTTTATAGTGACATATTAGCATTATTTGTGTTTTCAGGATTTTGAGTTTCAGGATTTTGGTCTTTCAGGATTTTGGGCTTTCAGGATTTTGAGTTTTCAGGATTCTGAATTTTCAGGCTTTTGGTTTCAGGATTTTGATTTTCAGGCTTATGATGTTTCAGGCTTCTGAATGGGAACCGTGTGTGTACATATGCATGTTTTCTGTCTTCAGTTTGTAAGCAGTAGATAACTGGTATCAGTTTCAAGTTCCAACAGGGATGCAAGAGTTGCATATGGATGCAGTGCCTAGCAGTTATCACCAAGGATTAAGGCTTGGGGCTGTTAGCAACCTGTTTGCTTTGACCCAGGGTTTAATTTTGCCACCCTTCATTTGCTTATTGAGTGACTGAGAAATTCCCTTAATCAAATAGTGTTTTGGGGTAATTGTGAAATTGAGTTATTTGGACTATTGGTTTTCTGGCCTATAAGTAACTCTATATGGGAATGTATCATTCAGTTGACAGCTATTTCAGTGAGTGCTGAGTGATGAAAGGAATTTGTGAAACAACTTTTATTCTCGGTGGAGTTTACTTTTTTTCTTCACTGTTATGTGACCTTGGAGTAGACATATTTTAGTTCAGGAAGTAAAGCATGGGCTTGCCATACCTCTAAACCTCTTAGCACAAACAATCTGGACAAAGCCCAAATAATGGAGGGACAAAGACCCCAAAATATGGGCACTTTCTAAATATTGCTCTTGCAAACTTAGAAAGTTGAATGAGTAACAGCTTTTGTATTAGCATGAATTTTCTTTTTTTCAAAACAGGTAGCATGAATTTTCTGAAGGATATAAAGTCTGAAACTCAAATATTCGCCATTATTTTCTGACTTGAGTCCTCAATGACTTACTGCTGATTTGCTAGAAAGCCAGAGTTTTAACAGAAAAGTACGAAAAATATGAAGGAAAATTCTGGACATACTGGGAAAATCTGGGCCATTGAGGGGTATCCTTGCCCCCTGCAAAAACTTACCTCAGAAATTTGCCAAATTTGTTTCAGCTGTTTTTTTGATCGAACAGCATGATAAGAGTTGTCAGTCAATCAGAATGAATCCCTGAGAGTCTATTACAGAGAGATCAATCTACAGATGGTCTTAACTTTGTTCTTACTGAGATCATATACACAAACTTATAGAAAAGGCAACATGCAGCTTTTGTATGCATTTGACTTTCAGGCATAATTACTATATTTGTGAGCCATGACCCTATAATATATATATTCTGCACAAGCAGGAATGTCAGGTTTTGTTATTTGCAAGCTTCTAATCTTCTTTTGGCATTATTCTTTAGATTAGTGCACTAATATCTTAACAACTGAGGCTTCTTTTTTGGTTATACATTGACTAGGCTTGCAAGGTCTCCAGGGCCATTAGCCTAATAGTCTCCTATGATCCTATGAAGTGGCTTATACAAGATCTCACACCTATGGGATAGAAACTGAAAATCTGTCTTTTGCCCTGAATGGGGCACTGATTTAGTAACATGCTAACATGCTACAGGATTTTTTTCATATGGCTGATTTAGGCTCTGGGACTTTTCTCCATTATCTCTTCCATGAGCCCTGCCTACATGCTTCTGCTGGGTACACATAACACCTTCACTGGCACTTCCCCTAGTAAGTACCACCGCACCTGCCCCCTGGGGCAGAACTTCCTGCAGAAGATGCTGCAGGTAGTGCAAGAGGTGTGGAGATAATGCTAGCAGGTTGTGACCCAGAAGTGTTGGGTGCCTCTACTGATGGGGAGTCCAAGACACTTTGGCCAGTCTAGTCTCTGTGTTGACAGTCATCATGGAGCAGCAATGGATATGTTTTAATGGTTTCTGTATAATGTACATTTTGTTATATTGTATATAGTTCTATTTGTTCTTAGTTGATTGTTATGTTCTGAATATGCTGAATTCATTCTGTTTTAAAGTGCAATAAAAGGTTTTTCAAAAAAAAAAAAAATTATAGAGAGAGAAATGCAAAAAGAAATTGAAAGTATCACAACAAAGAAAGTGAAGGGAGATACATAACCACAAAAAAAAAATCTGCTGGCTTTTCCTGATTAGGGATCGCCACAGCAGATCATCCGTCTGCAGATTGATTGGCAGTGGTGTTTTTACGGTGTTGAGTTGCCAGCCCAGTGTCCAACCTTCACAGGAGGTACACACATACGCACCTCCTGGCATGTCTTTAAAACTCACTTGACCACAGGAAGGACTCTGCACAGAAGGAACTCCAGCCAAGAAGTGAACTAGAGAGCTGTCTGCTGTGAGATGACAATACTAACTAGCTGTCTGCTGTGAGATGACAATGCTAACTAGCTGTCTGCTGTGAGATGACAATGCTAATTGCTGCACCACTGCAGCCAACCCAGATACATGACCACACAAAAGTATTAAAAAAATATTTATTTATTGTTAAATTCATTCTCATTACACATTTTAGATAATTTTGTAGGATTCTTTACATCTAGATATAAATGTGTGAGGCCATTAATTACTGTTACACTGATAGTTAATACCACTGGCTCTCATAACTCATTACATCCGAGTGATGCCTCCAGGTGCATCTGCAGTTAACTCCTACTGCTCCTCTAGGCGTCAAATATTACTTATGCATATTTGCATTAATAATTCCAAAACCATGCTACATACAAGGTTTAAAAATATTTTATCTTGAAGCATACATGATGGCAAACACAATTGTATTGATATTTGACCTCTGTCAATGAGTATTTGTTAGAATTGTAAGGTGATAATTTAATTTTTAAAGGCTCAGGCCACATCCACTAGGAGTTAAAGGTACATACTCAAAATAGTTGCACTGAAGTGAATGAGTACATTCTGAAGCTACTATACCTATTTTAAATTAGTTGTACATTTGCAATTGCTTTAAACTTTAACTGGCCTGATATAAAAAAAAAAAAAAATATATATATCTATATATATATATATATATATATATATATATATATATATATATACACATATACATATACACATATACATATACACACACACACACACACACACACACACACACACACACATATATATATATATATATATATATATATATATATATATATATATATATATGGGTCCCATTCTTCTTATCAAAATTACAGTTCATCGAACTGTAAACAACAGCAACTCCTGTATGCTGAAACATGAGTATGCTGAGGATGTACTTCTTCGACTCATGTTTTAGCAAAGCAGTTAAGCCGTTGGTGGTTGTATGGCAAGTAGAAGGGTACAGTATGTCTGTGCATTGTCGTACTTCGTAGCAGTTCTAGAAGTCCGTGGATATTACAGAATGTTTGTAAAAAAGGTATTTTTGCCCTGCTCTTGGAGGGATGTAGTTTTGTATTTTAAAGTTATGTGAACTGCGCTTGTGGCTTTGCAGTGGAGATCACATTACTGTGAGCACTGGAGATGTATCCATTCTGTCACCGTGGTGCAATCTCAGAGTTGGTATATATAATATGCAGGGGGTGTGGGGGGGCTTTCCCCCCTGCATAACTGTTATAGAATGTGTGTATGTATTTGAGCATGTATCTGGAGGTATTTTCGGTGGTGTGTAATTTGAGAAAGTCAGTATTCAGCTTAGTGGTGTTTCGGCATACCTGAGTCATTGTTTTACAGTTCGATAAACTGTAATTTTGATATAAAGACTGGGACCCATGTATATATATATATATATATATATATATATATATATATATATATATATATATATTTATAAACATACATAACATATGTGATATATTTAAAAATATAAATATATTTGCTGTTGGGTGGAATGGAGCCCACATCTATCAGACATTAGCTGGCAATGAACTAGCTCCTGGCTACATAGGGTTTGTAGACTTACAATGCACATAATAATTTAGTTGTCTGACAACTACTTATGCCCTCATTTCCTGAAACCATATTGCCTATTGCTAAAAATATCGGTACTCTCACATTGCACTCAGTCAGAACCTGGAGCCATACTTACCCGATGCCTCTCTTTGGCATTGCAGTCTCTCCTGATAACCCTCCCAGTTTCCTTCAATCTCTGCAGGAGCTACACATAAGGAAAGACAGCCATGAGTAAGTGTGTTTCACCATGTCATGGTAGTAGTTTGCAGAGTTATTGGATGAAATACTTACAGTACTGTGGTGATGTGTTCTGCCTATAATACTTCTCCTATTGGCCAAGGAAATCAGCTTTGCACAGTTTCATGTCACTATAATGGTGACAACACTATTTACACCTGCTTGGGATGCCAGTAGCACAAGTTACAACTTTTGCAAGACTATTTCATGCCTTAACTTTGCACTGAGAAAAAGTATAGCACCCCTGCTATAGCTTTTGACTATAGTTACTTACAAGGAGATGTACAAAAATCCTTGATGACTCCTCGTAGCATCTCTGTGTTCTAAATAGAGCACTACCTTCATTATAACCTGCCATGTCTTCCCTTCAAAGATCTCTGGAAAAATGGCAGAGAAGATCTCACATGCTCAGTACTCTGAAAAATGTCAGCCACCATTGAGAAACGAAATTGCATGATGGATGGCAGAGATAAAGGTTATAGATAAAACTGTATCTCCTATGGCTCTATTGTTAATTTTATGTTAATTTTAGTCACTCATTTGTGCAGGTCTGTGAACGGTATATATACTCCACAATGACTCAGTCTCCTGCTGGATACTGGTGATATCTCACGGTTATTTCAAATGACATTTTCCCACTTCTGGGCATGTTCACAGGGATGGGTTATGACATTCATTAGGTAAACAGTCTTACACAGACATATGTATTGCCATAAATAATATTAGTATCCCTGTGTATTGTCCTTGTGTTCTTCTGTAAAAGCATTATATGTTTCATTGTTATGCAGGAAAAATCATTGTTGTAATGAATTATATACAGTACAAATGAATCAAACCTTTGGAAGAAAAAACATAACCCTTTGAACTGCACGTATTAACTATTGACACCACAGAAGATCTGACATTACATGTTTGTTAACTGAGGGCTAGAAAGCTGGGGATGACTGGAAAACAAGCTACATTTCACGTCCTACAGCACAATGGGGATCAGAAGCAGTTCAGCATATATTTTAATACTATACATGTGGCGCGTGATGCAATTGAGCTTTATCTAGAAGCATTACCCATATTCGAGTTTAACATATGTTTATAAAATTGCAATACTTAAGATGCATAAGGGAATTTGAAAACAAGCATGTTCTAATAACATGAAAAAGAATGCATTTTAATGAGCTATGACATTGCAGTGATGAAAAGAGATGTGTACCAAGGTATACGTTACAATGTACTATGTCTGCAGACAGACGACTGGACACTGTGTAAGTCACCCATACAAATGACAATCATTGCCTGCAACATATACCCACAGAGAGGTCAAAGGATATAACACCACACATAGGTTTGCATACATGGAAAAGCTTTATTTGTGTACTATTACAGTTGTATATGCTATGTAATATAGCTGTTTGGACACTGACATCGATATAAACAGAGTAATGCAACTATGAAGCAGTTATACTAATAGAGTAGTCTGGAAAGGTTTGCATATGTTGCTGTCCAGGCCGAGGCCTTCAAGTAGTACAATAGTAAAGACAGACTGAGCCACAGGATACCAAACAATCAACAATAAGTAATGCAGATGTATAGTCCAGCAGCCTCTGTCTACACTCTGTACACAATCCCTAGGGGGTAAAGACCTCAGTTGACAGAATGGGATTTATCTGTTACATAACAAGTCATAACTGACACCATCACAATCACACTGACAAGCAGAACAGTCTGCATGGCAGGAGGCAGTAGGCCTGCATTTACCCAAGAGGAAGTGTATGGTAATGTACTTCCAGATACCTTAAGGCAGCTTACCCCTGATACCCCCACATGTTGTAACAGCCTAGGTTAGTTATGGTGCATACCCCCCTAGACTCAATAATACAGGGCCATATGCCACTGTTACATACACTGGCCTCTGGAGTGAATAAGGGCACACATATATTGTTTAGGTGAAGCCCACACATATATGAACCCAAACCCACAGTATGTGTGGGGGACACAACAGCAGTCAACTGATGGCAGGAATGGCAGCATAACATATTCACAGCCCACTACATAACAACCCCTGACAGCATGTCATATGTACAAAGCCTGGCATGTAGGTGAAGGACAGAGGCCGGAACACAGGCCCATATGTGTAAAACTGTTGTCATACACTAAGCAAGTTGCTGGTGTTACAGGATAGTCTGCAACATACCCTTAGTCAGGAATATGAAGTTAGAAACAGAAATGGATGTAGCCATGTACTGATAGCACTCAACACACACACTGCCAGTGATATATCTGACACAAGACCTGTGTGGTGGACAGACAAAACGTAATAGGAGACCTCTGGCCATCAAGAGGATAGGCCCACAGTTGAGAGCTATGCAGACAAACTGCATTCAAAGTTAAAATAGTATATACACACAAACCCTGTAACACCAGTGCTATACAATACATACAACACTACTGATATGGTGGGGTGGGGGATGACAGTGATGTGTATTAATAACTGTGGTAACCTTGCTGCATGACTTGCTCACACCTGTGTCCATCTTTATGTCTTTCAGGCACGATGTCTTATAGAAGGCTTCCAGCCTACACAGCAGTGGAAAATGAAATCTTGCTGAATGGACTCAAATGGCACTATGCAACTTTGTTTGGCCAGGCTGCCGATGATCAGCAGGAGTGGACCGCCTGTGGAATGACCTAGTCCACAGGGTCAATGATGGACTGCACAACTGCAGTTATGAGCAGGTCCAGCATCATTGTTCTGACCTGCTTCGCAATTCTTGTCGGCGTGCTGCTGCAGTCCGGGGAGATCACCTTGCCACAGGGGGGGACCATGCCATCCATCTCCCCCGACATGTGTGGGGGAGCTCCTGGCCAGCCTCATTGCACCTGCCCTTCTGGCCAGCCACCAACCGCCGGACACCTTTGTGGAGGTGGGTGCCACCCACACAGAAGTCGAGGAGCATGCAGGTAAGGCCACAGGGCACATCCGTAGATCACTGTTGCATATACATTCGCATCAGTACAGGTAGATCATGCATATCTGACATGTCATAGATATATTTTATTGCTGCATAGCAGTGAAAAACAGATGTCCATATGTGGTAGTATTATGGAAATGTACTGTTGATGTATTGTAATACTGCACACACCCTGTAGCAATGCCACAGTTGTGGCCACTGACTTTGCATCTCTCACCCTCTTATGTAGGTCCCTCCGGGATACCACCAAGGCAGCAGCCTGTAGCTGGTGAGTATGGTTTATGTAGATGCTTGCCAATACACCGGGCATGTAATGGTGATGGTATATTCCATGCACACATCTAACACACCTACCCAGAATGCATGTTGTAAATGTGCATGTATTGTTGCTGTGAAATTCATGGCATCACAGGGATGACCATGATGGGGTATTGGAAGGGTATGTCAGATACCTGCATGATAAGTAACATCCTGTCATTGTGGAATGTGCCCACAGGGAGTAACATAATGGTGGGAGACATGGCCTACAGTAGGGACATGTTTGGAACAACACCCATATGCAGAGCAACACCAGTGTATATACTTGTAAGACAATGGCAACTGCTGCAGAGATACACTATGGCATAAGGCATTACAGTGGTCCACATTATCAGCTGGGACTAGGCTGTAACATGGTGTTCAGTGTATGGGACACTGCAAAGTGACACACATGTGTAGGGCTTACTTGTCATGCATCTGCAAAAAGGCTGAAGGAGGGGGGAGGGGTGCCAGCATGACACACCAGTGCACTGCAACAGGGATCCTAAGGATGCTAAGAATGGCTGTATCTGTACATGGTCAGGTTCAGGACCTGTGGCAGTCGTAACCCTACCCCCGCAGCAATAGTGATGGCAGTGTGTGAACACCAAGGGATGTGCACATGAGTAGACCTTGCAATCATGCAGATTAGGGGGACATGTGTAGGGCAGACTGAACATACACTGGAAAATGCAGATGGCTCATGCTGGTATACCCCTGCCAGGAGTAGTGACTGCTGTAGTACACATTACAAGAGGTGCGACAAACTGACATGATAAGGGTGTGCACACATATGCCCACACGGTGTATATGCATCATGGTCAGCATCCACACACCTGACACATTCCATAGACATTGCATGTGAAAGTACAGGACATATGTCACATATTGGGCTCATGTACTGTTAAGATATGCGGTGATGTGGTCCCATGGCAGATCAAGGACAGGTGCATCATATCAATAAGGGTGTGTACACTCCCCATAGCCACGGTATGCTCTGATGGTTGCCAGTGTAAGAGTATTGGATTGGTCATACATGGTCCACTGATGTTGAGACCAGTGAATCAGACATCAGGGATTCACAAATGACATCTGTCCACATATCATCTCAGGTATGTGTTGCTGGAAAACATAGGGGCTGTGAGCATTAAAGCTGACATAACCGACACAGTAGTACACATTCATCAATGGGCTGTACACCTGTGAGGTGTGGTGCACAGTACTTGGCAGGGTACAGAACAGGTGCACAGCAATACTGTGTACATGGGTGCAGTGGTTTCCAGGGGAAGGGGCTTCATCTAGTGACACACCACATGCATCACACACATGTATACTATTGCTAGCATGGATTGACTATAGCTGCACTGCATGCTGTTGGGTACCATATGCTATGCATGTTGACAGAAGGGTAATAGGAGGACTGTCTGTACTATTATTCTGCAACCTCACCTGTATGTATGTGTGCATCCTGGTGGGTAGTTAGTTTGTCTGTAGAGTCACTCTGGTGAAGTGGAGGGAGGTTGATGAATGTAGGATGCGTGTATGCATGTGTGTGTGTTTGTGTGGCTGGCCATGTATGCACATGTGTGATTGTGGGTTGTTCACACAGCAGTGCCTCCCTCTGGGATCATGCAGTACATGGACATGGACTGCCACATTACAAACAAGCAATACTTGTCATGTGTGTAATCACAGGACAGCTGATAGTATAATATGGTCTGTAGCATGGAACAGGCATTGAGAGGGGAGGTAGACACCAGGTACATCCTTAATACCGCATTCAGCAGAGAGGTCATTTACAACCCATGTATGAAGCACTACAGATGCATTGGGGAAATACTAGTCAACACCAGGGAATGTATCCACATATTTCAGTTGTCACATGATAGGCTGACAGAGCAGCATATCTGGCATATACTGAGCATTACATAAACATGATGCACCAGTGCTTGATATTATGGATACAACATAGTAGCCCACACATATAGGGGCCATGCTCATGATGTTCAGACATACACAGGGTGAACACCAAATGACAGCAGTGAGGCCATCTAAAACCACTACACACAGGTCAGACAGGTAATGTAGTAACAAGTCTTGTGTTGTGATAATTTGTGTAGGCATTTAGTGGACTGATATGTTAATGAGTGGTATCAGTGTGTGTATGTTACCAAGTGTGATGCAGGATGGGGTACACATGGACATATACATGGGACTGTCTGCAAAGTCACGGATAGGTAGGTATTACGGTGGTGTGTGTGTGTGTGTGTGTATGTGTGTGTGTGTGTGTGTACTGTTAGGCAATGCTGTACAGGTTTTAAAAGTGCATTTATTGTTTTCCCCCACAGGTTGCGAGGTGGATCAGGGTCCCTCCTGCATGCAATCTGATGTTGGTGTCCATACAGACACCGAAGATGATGATAGTACTGTTGAGGCATGGTGGGGTTGTCAGGGGCCGACACTGTGCCATCATTTGATATCCCTCTTTTAGCCACCCCAACCCCACACACAGTTTCAGTGCCTATACATACCCCATCACCTGTGGCCATAACGGAGGGACAGCTGGCGTTTGATGGCAGTGCACATGAAAGTGTGGTAACCATGCCTACTGTGTCTGGTTGCAGCAGGCATAGCCAGATGTCTGGCAGGGCACCACATAGGCAAATGCCCCAGGGTGCTCATGGTAGGGCCGCTGGACATCATGACCCTGGCAGAGGTGACATAGCTGGTACCAGCAGGCACATGTTTCAGGCTGTCATGGCAGTGCAAGCATCTATGGAACGTTACACCAGACAGGGCCTGTGGTTGCAGAGAGCTGTTCTCACATCTGTAAGTGACAACATCCATGAACTGTCTGGTGCCATCCATTCTTAAACCAAGCTCATGGATAGACGGCATGGTGAGATGATGGCTTTCATCGCCCGTGGTATGTCCGTGCTTGAACATGTGGTGGGGGTGCAGCGATGGCCACGTGGATGTAGGCCAGCAACACCAACAGCTGTCAGTCAATGTGGACATGCTAGGACACCAAGGGTCTCCCGTAGTGGCAGTACCAGCCCCAGGAGTGTGGAGGAGTGCTGTCCACACCATACCACAGCAGGCCACATGCACGTGGTCCTGGTCAGTCCCAGGAGGGACCTGGTACCAGTGGACATTTGTCATCAGCAGGTGAGAGTAGCACATCAAGGCCGGTACCTGGACATGCCCAGGGAACCCTTGGCAGGCACAGTCCATGTGTCCCTGGCCAGAAGCAGTGAACTGCACACCCTGCCAGGTATGGTCTGCAGCTGTCCATAAACACCTGTGTATGGAAGCCACATAGCAGAACTGTGTGCATGCATACCCACACACTATACAAACACACCTAGGGCAACCCCATACCTACACACACCACATCACCACACCCAGCTCATCTCAGTACACCCCTCACCCACACACATGGTGTCAAATGTATGGCCCATCCTTGGCCGCTGGCAAACCAACAGCACAGCCTGTGCATATGATGGCACCTGTACCACATCCCTGTCATCCATACCATCAATGGAGGTACAGGCTAATATGGTTCTAATGCACATGGTGACTGTACTACAGTGTACCACAGTACTGCAGTGTAACATGTAAAGAGTAAACTGTAATGCATATATGTCAGGTAGTGTAGCCATGCAGCAATGATGCATTATAGCTGTTAGTAACAAAGGCTGATTGTGGTCTCTATAATGTTATCCATTTTTGTTGTAGGTGTACATGTGTCAGCACGAGGATGCCTTGTGCATATGATGATACCTGTGCCACATCCCTATCATCCATACCATCAATGCTGGGACAGGCTAATATGGTTCTGATGCACACAGTGACTCTACTATAATGTACCACAGTACTGCAGTGTAATATGTTGTAAGGAGTGAAGTGTAATGCATATATGTCAGGTAGTGTAGCCATCCAGCAATGATGCATTATAGCTGCTAGTAACACTGGTTTATTGCGGTCTCTATAATGTTATCTATTTGTGTTGTAGTTGTACATGTGTCAGCACGAGGATGGTCTGCCATCATATTCCACAACAGGGTATGGCACTATGGTGACACCATGGCTGTGACATATTTGGGGTACAGTTGAACACATGTCACAGGTTAGTATAAGATTATTGCCTGTGCCACATGGACAGGTGCCCCACATGGGGCATGTATACCCTGCAACCTGACGTAGATCCATCCATATACATGCACACTGTTACTTGGCAACACTGGGACTAGACCCCTATCTAGATATGCAGTGATACTGAAGTTTGTGGCTTACATTGCACACACTACGCAGCGTTTAGGGTGAGGTGTGTCCCAGGTTACATGTTACATGCAGAACATCCCCAGACATGTACAGTATGCCAACGGGGAATGTAATGGGTGTATATGGACAATACGTAGTGTGACATACCTTCATATACACATTAACAGACACATAACAGGAAGACACACATCCAAGAAACCAGGGCCTATCACTGCTAACTAACTTGACTGTGTGTCCAATGTGTTACAGGTAGGCAGCACACAGCACATGCATAACTGGCCTGGATTGTGGTATCAGTTACCTGTATGGTTGATGGTGACAGTGGTAACCATAAAGTGTACATGGGACATATACCAGGTGTACTTTGGTGTAATGACAGTGTACACATCACCCATATCCCCCAGTGGATATTGTACTCTCTGAAACCCATGATAATACTCTGCCATACCCACCATCACACATTGGCCACGACTGAGATACAACCCATAGTATACCCCAACAGTGGTACTACAGGGATATGCATCTAATGCACATGACATACGCATAGTAGGGTGTTGCATTGTTGTGCCTCACCTATGGGCAGTAACAACACTACCTGTACTACTGTGTGGCAATGGGTATTGTAATAGGAGTATGTGGCCTCGGAATGCTGTACCCTACAGATATATTGACATGCACACATACACACACTTGCCAGTACACAATGGGTATCCTATGCCTATCAACCCATTTGTACAACACTGCTGTGCTGGTACTGCAAGGCTCGTGTAGCCAGTATGGAGTGGAGCTTAACAGGGTACATGTAATGTCCCATACAGCAGTAGCCACAACTGACTATGGCAATGGGTGTTGCGGTGGTTGTGAAGGCCCTCATGGAATTCCCAAGTACAGATGTGCTAACACATAGACACTGCTATACTTAGTTATGCACATGTACATATGTGTCAGTACAGGGTGCATCGCTGCAGGTGGTCATAGCTGTGTACCTAGCTATTGTCCAAAGAGAGATGGGTTGTGTAGGGATTGTGTGTACAGTGGTATCCTGCCACCTGCCATGTAGCAGCAGGCAATCTATCGACAGACACTACTGCGGTGGCTCTCAGTGTGAGAATGACATGCATCAGCCAATCCTCCAGGTGCCTCCTGCACATGGCCACTGAGGTGATCAAGTTGACATGTATGCAACATGCATTACAACACATAGTTAGTGTCTGTGATGGAGACCTGTACCCAAGTATGTTCTGTTGACTGTGGTAGTGTAATGGAGGTACCCGTGGCGTACAGGGTGCCAGTTCTTACACAGCTGGGCAGACATGTCAGTGTCAATCAAGCTTAGATTGCCTGTACATATCCCAGCTAGATACCTGCCATCTGCACATCTGTACAGGGACTGACAATTATCAACTTGGCAAGTAGCCATGCAATAGGATGAGTGTGTTGACAGATGTTTGACAACAATATGTATGCCATAACTACATGTCAGAAGCCCTGACCAGCATGTGCTGTACAGACGGTAGTCTACAGTTACATTCCACATGTCAGATCATTACCCAGTAGGAGTTATATACTGTGACACAGCTCACACACCAAGGATACAACAGGAAGGCCTCAGAGCCCAGCTATACCTACAGGTGTGCCTGTTGTCAGTACTACATTTAGCACTCTGCTCTTGCCTTGGATAAGCACTGTCAACAGTAGTACCGCCATGATACACTACATGCCAGTGTGACAGCACATACCTTGGGCTACTACTCCTGTATGTTACACATTCACATGGATGACAGTGCTGTACAGGCCTTATATAAGTCTGTGTCCCACGCATGGCACTCACACCCCTTGCTACTGTATTGACAGCACATAGGTGCATGTATTGTACATGGCATTACATACACTTATTACTGATGTCATTACCCCGCTATGTTATCAGACTAGGTGGTGTGATCTGGTTACCAGGGCTAAGCCATGCTTAGCAAGTATCAACATTTTTGCAATATAAACAGCTGAGCTGATTTGCGCACTAGTAAGCGAAGCCTACACTGTGTAAGCGCCTGTATGTTTACCCATAGCTTAGCACGACTTAGCTTCACGCAAACCCACGCAGACCCACTTAAAGCTGCTCAACACTGCCTTAACCAGTATCTAACAGCCCTTGTTCTGCCCAGCAACAAAATGAACAGCCCTTGCAGGTCTTGGACACAGAACACTATGGTCACAACATTTAACCACTACACCATGACCACTGTAAAGAGAGTTGGTGTTTTACCAATATATCTGTCAATACACATATTGAGTAGTATTGAACAATTGCCTTTACTTCTACAATTGTGTAGTACTTGTTATTAATATGACTGTTGCATCACATATGTTGTTGTACCATAATGTACATATAGCAGATACATACGTTGAGATAGATCTAGGAGGGTACACACAACCATGAGGTTTACACATGACAGGAATATGGATATATACATATAATAGGTCGATATATGTCTACATGTACATACACATGTATACGCACACATTTGTCTGTATACAAATCTGTATAGTGCAACATATATATGGCCATGTGTACAGCTCTTCGTATGCACACATATCTATATATATATATATATATATATATATATATATATATGTATGCACATCCTATGTGTACAGATATGCCTATTTATGTGGATATATATATATGCAGCTGTCTATATGTGCATACATATCTCTTCTGATACACCTATTACTGTCAATATATATGTAGATATCCAGACATATATGTGCATATGTATCTCTATCTGTATATGTATATATATATCTGAGTGTTTATATGTGTGTGTGTATATATATATATATATATATATATATATATATATATATATATGTGTGTGTGTACATATACATATCCATATATGTATGTCGATATGTATATGTGTATATATCTATATAGATATATGGATAATTATATATACATATATGTTCCCCATATGTCCTGAGCATGGAATGGAGCCCTACTTCAGCCCCAATAGTCCCAACCTCTTAGTGCAAGGGGACATCAGGTATATATTGCAGGTATATTTGTAGACTATTGCTACTGTAATAGGGATTGTCTTTACAGACATGTGTGTGGGAGGTCACATCTGCTTTTAACATGTGCGCCATTGGCTACTGGCAGACATCCTAAGGACATCATAGTACAGTACTACTGCTAGCACAGTAATGATCCTGTGGACTACAGCAGAGATATGGCCAATATATGTGGACAGTCTGACACACTCTGGTCAGTCCAGAGGTATACACAGAACCCCTTAGTGCATGACATGCGTACCAAGCCTGACAATGTGGGTGTTAACAGCCATGTAGATGGGTATATCACATAAATAGTGGTATACATTTGCCCCATAGGTTATGCATTCACACACCCCTGTCTGTCCTGACACATAATAACTGCTGGTACAGAGGTGCCATGGCCACATATTACCCACTAGTTAGTGACATAGATCTGTACAGTATCCCACTGCTTTGTCTGACATACATGACTGTTATGGTGGCCCAGCAGCAGTACATCTGGCAAGTATCTGGACATAACATCTCACTGGGTAAGTACACTAAGCTGCTAGGCATGTAACAAAGCACTGTGCAGGCTACAGGCAGACTGCCACAACACTGGCCTACATTTCCTATGGGGGAATACACATGTACCTGCATATATAGCAGGCTCTACAGGCATGTCACAGCACAGAGTAGCAGACACCTGTGTGAAAGTGCATAACCACAACCAATGTGAACACAGCCACAGCCACATAAGGTAAGCTAGCGTAATATTACAGTATATGGCCTATCTGATCAACACCATCCTCATATGTGCCACTCACACACTAACCCTACATATACTGGGCCACTACACAGTGTGCTCCAATGCCTTTCTGTGGTATGGGACATGTGTGTGTTTGGCCCTACAAACATGTAAGTTGATAGGGTAACATACAGTGGAGCAGCATGTAACATCAGATAGAACAGGACTAAGAACAAGGACATCTACCAGTCTGTACACAGGCCAAGATACATATTCATAATACACACATTGTGGACAATCACCATAAGTACACAGACCTGAGTACTTTGCACACAACTACAGAATGCCCAGGATATGTCCTCAAGTATAACACCTACTATACATAATATGTGTAGCAGTCTGATATCTCACTGGCTTGTAATCAGATATGATGTTAATAAATATGGTGTACAGAACATATGCACCTCTTACTGCATGACATATTTACAAAGGTTGACAGAGTTGTGGCTGGAGGTAGAAACACAGGGTCAATATTAACATGTTGCTATGATAACTTCATACATTTACTGTTGTAACAGGGTTTGTTGCAACATATGTCCTATGAGGGATATGACTCTCGTGGCTGTCACCATGTACTGACTGCAATCCTCACACTATACTTTTGCAGTTTGCAGACAGGTAACACAAGAAACAAAAGGCACCACACACTGCCGAGTCTGCAGATTACCTTATAAATGGGGGTTTCCTCATAAACATAACACTGACATGGCAGGTATTAAAACATGTAGGACAGCCATATCCACACAAACCCTGTTAAACCAAATTACTCCAAATGTAGTATAGCAGCACTTGCATTCTGTAGTCATGTCAGGCACATCCCCCTCCTCTATGTTGGCCTGTTTCCAGAGTATATGTTGTTAGAGGTAAATCCCCAATCCATCTGTGATGCTGTTTGCCAAACAACAGATCTAGGTCCTGCTCACAGTGAATAAAAAGGCCCAACACCAACATGATGTTCCTAGATATTGGAGTGTGTTTGCATGCAATTGGCTATGGGAATGTTACCACAGCTGTTCCACATGCAATCAGCCAGAGGAGGGTTGAAATTCATGCAGAAGCCATCAGCTGATCATGAGCATCACTTACAATACAGATGCTGCTGCATAAGCAAAGCAGGTGTAAATCTCCACATCCACCAGAGAGGGAGTGAGAGAGGCAGACAGAGCCAAAAATAGGTCAGGGAGGGGTGGGAGAGTAAAACTTAAGCATGTTTGCATCACACACCTACCAGTACAGGGTATCAACCGCCTGACTGACTATATATTGCTATCACATGTCTATGCTGTTATTGGATGTATCATATAGTTACATGTTGAGGAGCCATCCAAATGAATATATGATGGTGAGTGACATCTGCAACAGTGAAATGGTAGCTATACTGTAGGTGTAGTACTCATGCCTGTCTGCATGAACAGGTGTCAGTGTCAACACAGCCACACTCTCTCAGGGACCCACACACACTGACCCACTTGGCAGGGTCAGGAATACAACTCCTCACCAGTTAGAGTGCCACAATACAGTACTGTGCAGGTATCACATGCACCACAGGGATTATCCGGAGGTTATATGGGCAAAGGGTATGTGGAGGTGTCTGACATCAGACAGCATGCTTCAGTATGCCAATGGGGGTTGTGGTGAGTGTGAATGAGGTCATAGCCATCATACACCACACACACATACACAGGGTGCCACTACTGACATGCATGGGTGCATTGCTATATGGGTGTGTAGTGGTTGACTGTGCCAGACAGCTATACAAGGCTAGATGATGGGTATACCTTGGCATCAGGCCACATGACAGTGGTCTGCAGTGTGGCTCAGGGGTGTAGTGTCTGGATTGGCCCACACAGGTGAGTACTGTATCCACTATCCAGTCACCTGGGTAACTATTGTGTGTGGCCATTGATGTGCATTGCATGCCATGTATGTGTTCCTTAGTCCATGACATGAATGATGTCTGGGATGTGCACATGTCCCACATGCATGTACAGTGACATGTGCAACTGTACTTGGGGTGTGTGGTCCACGTTTTGTACACAGGTTGTTATCATCAAATGTGCCAGTCCTGGCCTCATGTGGCAGGAACTGGTAATGGACAGCAGGTTGACCTTGCACCTACATTGATAGCTTGATACAGGTATTCCCTGGTGTCAGTGGCATCTGTCCATACAGGGCATGTGTTTAAGGCATGGTATGTCCTTTGTGGGTCACATTTGATGGCAACACAGGTGTTGCAGGTGTCCAGTGGGGAACATAGGGAAGGTGCACTGTCTGCATGTACATGCCTATTGGACTGATGGACAGGGTGCCATGACCTCTGTATCCCACTGCATTCACGCCATGGTTACTATCAGTGGGCAATATGCAGGGTACTACCAACATAGCAGTTGTTGCCTAGGCAAGTGTGTGTGTGTATGAGACATGGGTTGAGAGTGTTCTCTGGGTAATACAAGGGTTGCTAACTTTGTTCACCAGGCCTTGATGACACATGTAGGGGTATGGATTGGCACCCCAGCCTCTCGGCTATATCACATCTGTTATCCCTGTAAGGTGGATATTATGAAATATACTAGGGCCACCATATAAGAAATTTGCAAAACCTACTCCACAATCAGTCCAGTTGTTACACACTCACAGCCACCTCCACACAGGATGTGAATGACAAACACAGAGACACACAACTGCCATGTCTGGGATTACAACTCCTACCTCAATAGTTTCTTACATTACAGAACTATGCAGTTATAGGACATGCCACAGAGACTACTGGAGTACTCCTTCCCCAAGGGTGTATTTCACAGTGAATGACATCATCAGGCTTGCCAAAGTAGGGCATTTGAATTGTAGTGAGTATGACTAGCCTAAAAAGCATTGCTCCCTAAACAGACATAGAAACATACACACAAACATCCACACTTGCCATGTGTGGGAATAGAACCCCTACCAGAGTTCTATACCACACTACAGCATTATGCTGTTATAGGATACACTACATGGATTACTGTAGTATTCCTTCCACAAAGGTGTATTTCACAGTGAATGACATCAGCAGGCTTTCCAAAATAGGGCATTTGAATTGTAGTGAGCATAACTAGCCTAAAAAGAATTGCTCCCTACATAGGCATAGAAACATACACACAAACATCCACACCTGCCATGTGTGGGAATAGAACCACTACCAGAGTTCTATATCACACTACAGCATTATGCTGTTATAGGACACACCACAGGCATTACTGGAGTATTCCTTCCATAAAGCTGTATTTCACAGTGAATGACATCAGCAGCCTTGTCAAAGTAGGGCATTTGAACGGCAGTGAGTGTGACTAGCCTAAAATGCATTGCTCTCTACACAGAGAGGGATGCACACAAACACACACAGTTGCCATGTCTGTGATTAGAACTCCTACCTAACGAGATTATCACACAACTGCAGTACCCAATTACAGGATGCGGCATGGAGATTACTGACCTACACCTTTCCCAAAGGTGTATTTCACAGTGAATGACATCAGATGTCTTGCCAAAGCAGGACATTTGAATTGTAATGAGTGTGACTATCCTAAAAATCATTACTCTCTACACAGACAGAGACACACACACAGTTACCGCATCTGGGATTAGAACTCCTACCTAACTAGTTTATCATACTATAGAGGTACACAGTTATAGGGTGCACCATGGAGATTACTGGGCTACACTTTTTTCAAAGGTGTATTTCAAAGTGGATGTCCTCAGCAGGTTTGGCATAGTAGGGCTATGGGGAGGGCAGTGTGTGTGTATGGGCCATAACCCATTCATCTAGAGGTTGACACACCACATGCGGGCACACGCAGGGGTATATTCCGCAGGTGCATGTATACAGCTACTAGATGACTACTTCCTTGTACAGTCATGTTGCACAGCTAGCACTTGCACCACATAGTCTGTAATGCTGACCTATACTGGTGGCTATTGTCTACAGTGAGTGACATTTACCCCTCATGTGGCTGTAGCCATTTGGCTGTGTGCTGGGTGGGAGAGGCCTCATGATGGATGGCTCCTTGTCACAGTCACTCTCTTCCACACATCTATGCACGTCTACTTTTGGCTTATTATAGTGTGTTGTCCTTGGATATATGTCTGTATTCCTATCCGCTGTGTGTGCAAAGCATGACTGGTGCATACTGAGGAGTGTATGCACTAACATCTGCAACTGCCAAATATGTATGGTCCACTGTTGTTTGCAGACATAGGCTTCAAGTATGAGTTTCCAGTATGACCTTTCAGTATGTTGTTGTCTGACATTGCCTTCATTTCTCTAAGTGTGTGAGCATGCCCAGTATGCCCTTCTGTACTGAATGCATGGATCGATTCCAGGTAGTTTGTACTGCAGTGCAGACTTTTGTGTTGTATACCTACAGGTAGCAAACTGTTTCTGCAGGGTATTCGTTGATTATTTGGCAATATGGGGACAAACTGTGCAGGGGATAGTGTGTACTGTAGGTGATTGTGTCTGTACTGCTTTAGCTACTTGATACTGCTGTTAGCAGAGATATTCAGACATGTGTACTGTTATACACTGTGATGTTTTCTGTCCTCATATACTGTCAGGTGGACATTCTTGCTCACAGTGATGTCTTGGGGGACAGGGGTGACTGTAGCTGTGTACAGTATTGTGGGCAGATGCCTACATATTCATGGTAAGTTATACCATTCTGGAGAAGGAGCTGCAGACTCTTGCTGTTGGGTCTGTGTATCTGGTTCAGCACCTTGGTACAGTGCTAGCAGAGGATCCCATACTTGTACATCCATCAACATGACAGTATGGCTTTATCTTGCTGTGGCAGTAACTCACAGCTCTACAGATTCACACAGGTTACCCAGAGGCAGAAGCCATGAGTCAGGACATTACCCCTATTGTGGTGTATGGGAAATTATGCAGCCACCCATTTATCTGTTTGCAGCCAGGGATACTCTGTGCACACAGCTTTGTGTCAGACCTTGCACATTCCATGCTGTCATGCTCCCACCCCTCTCTGTTATTCTATCCTCTTCCATACATTATGCATACATTCTCTGATACTTTCCCTAAGGTTATCACCCCATCACAGCTGTGTTTTGGTGTTGGTCCACAGTTCATGCAGAGGGACATGGTGGACATGCTACTGTGGTTTCTCCACATGGCCTTGCATATGGCTTATATGGAGTGTGTTAGATTTTTATTTGGGTGTCCATGACATAACATGCATTGGCAGTACATGTGAGACACATGCCTTTGGCAGAGGCCTGTGGGCAATATGGTATTGATGTGGGCTAGATGATGTAGGCCATCACATTCTGTCAGTCCTACAGTCTCAGACCACCATACAGTATATTCCCCTGGGGTGACAGGGTAGGTGTGCTAGATGTTCATGCCACTACCTTCTATCAGTCTTGATCAGGTGGTGTGGATGCTGGCAGGGTGCTATCTACGGCTAGGGACACTCCTGCATTGGACACCTGCACTGCATGCTGCATTCTTTTGCTATTGCCATATAAAGGTGGGGGTCATATTGTACCCATTCCCCACAGCAGGGATATGACCAGAGAGGTACCTGTGTGTGGTGTTTGGGTGAGCTTGGTGCATGTGTGTTATGGACACTACTTGCATCTGACAGACAGGTATGCATGGGGCATTCCAGTTATGCTGGCATGTGCAGGTACATCAGCTGTTTCCCCAATACATCAGCCCTACCTCCTTTGTGATCTGGAAGTGTTCGGGTAGACCCGGTATCCCCTACTACAGGTCCAGATAATGTGATGCATACCTGTTTGTACAATTCCAAGGGTGTGTCCATTTCACAGTTAAACAACATATACTGTATGTCTGGGGTACTTTCCCCTGTGTACTGTTTGTATATCTAGCCCAAAAGCCATGCTATGTCAATCTTTCAGATGGTGGCACATATTACGCCCATACATTTACAGTGGCTTACTGCTAGCATGTGTTATACTGGTGTGAATTGTCTTAGGCACTGCAATTGTGAGGCCTTGGCCCTGTCATCAGAAGTAGTGGGCAATGGCCACCAGGTCATACCTCAACATGCATACATACTGACCACTCTCACACAATATGAAACACACGCCAACCTAACACACACATGCCTGCATATTGTGCAAATGCTACAATCTATCCTGCTACCTTGGCCTCCACTGTGCATCTGTGCTCCACTGGTATTAAACCTACACATTCATGTTACTACATTTCTACATAGGGTTGTGGGGAGGCACACCTGACTGTTACGATGTATGCACATCATATTGGGGGGGCACACCAGACCATTACTACATTTCTAAATAGGTTTGGGGGCACACCTGATTGTTACTAGATTTCTAAGTAGGGTTGGGGGAGCACATCTGACAGTTTCTACATTTCTACACAGGACTGGAGGAGGGGGCACACCTGTCTGTTTCTACATTTCGACACAGAGGTTGGGAGGGAGCACACCTGACTGTTACTACATTTCTACACTGGATTGGGGAAAGGGACACACCTGACTGTTTCTACATGTCTACATAGGAGTGGGAGGCACACCTGACTGTTACTACATTTCTACACAGAATTGGGGGGGGCACCTGACTAGTTCTACATTCCTACACAGGATTGGGAGGGCACACATGATTGTTTCTACATTTCTGCACAGGATTGGGGGGCACACCTGACTGTTACTACATTTCTACATAAGATGGGGGGCACACCTGCCTGCTTCTACATTTATATACAGAAGTGAGGGGGCACATCTGACTATTTCTACATTTCTACACAGGCTTGTGGGGCACACCTGACTGTTTCTACATTTCTACACATGATTGGGGGACACATCTGACTGTTTCTACAATTCTACATAGGATGGGGGGGCACAACTGACACTTGTACACATTTGCTATGACTGTACTGGTATGTCAGGTACTCCATTTCATTCTGTAGTCTAACCTATCATGCTGATTAGAGGCATATCAGTGTACTACAGGTTTTAGGTTTGATTGACCTACATATTAGTTTCTGACTTCCTACCCTTCAGAAATAACATCCCACTGCCTGACCTGATGTAGTCTGCCTATGTAGGCCTGGGGGAGGGTTTTCCCATAGGCATCATTCAGAGGCCATAGCACAGCCTTTGTTTGTGTTTGTCTACACCTGCCCTGCTGGCTGAGACTGTTGTTGGGTATGTGTACCTCCCTGACTGGCATGTGTGAGTCATATGGACACACATATGGCTCAGCACATTTCCTGCAGTGGGTTTTGTCGCCCTGTGTAGTACTGGCTACTGTGGTAACACCAGTATTTGTTACAGATCTCATGGTGCCACTATAAGTGTCTATTATCTGCTGGCATACCATTCAGCCACCAAATTCCCTAGCATGCTCACATCCATAACATAGATACAGGTAACAACACATACTACTCCATTCAGCAATTGGTAGGTTGAGTGACTTACCTTGTGGGTGTGCCAGTATTGAGGGTGGTGCTGCAGGGCTGCCTATGTTGAATGCACATAGTACACTCCCTACATATAGTTGAGCACAGGTAGTGTCATGTTTGGCATCTCTTTTACTGTATGTGCGAGTCAGATAAAGGTGTCATTCCCAGGGCCCCTCCTGTGTCAGTGTATGTGCTATGCATTGCTTCTTTGCCAAGGCCAGGGCATACTGGGTACTCCTCCTTCTGCCTACTGGGGCAGGCTCAGGTTGTTCCTCTGAGTCATTGTGTGCCTGTGCAGGCCTTGGCAATGGTGGGGGGCTGTGTGGCACTGCCCCGTGCTGTTCCTGCTGCAGCTGTTTCTGCAGGATCATATTGTGTAACATGGCACATATGATGACAATTTGGGTACATGTATCTGGTGAGTACTGCAAGGCTCCACCAGATGTATCCGGGCACAGGAACCATGACTTGAGCATCCCAAACACATGTGCTATTATAATTCTGGTCTGTGCATGTGCCTCATTATGGAGTTCTTGTTCGGGTGTGTGTGCATTTCTGATGGGTGTCATCAGCCATAGCTCCAGTGCGTAACCAGAACCCCTCACTAGGTAATCATAAGGGATGTCCCCATTGGCAAATCTCTGGTACAGCTGCGTCAGATGCCAGATGAGGAAATCATGATAGCTTCCAGGGCAGCCAGCACACACAATCAGTATTATGCCCTGGGCATCGCACATGACCTTGCAGTTGATGGAGGGGAAGCCCTTATGGTTGATGTAAACCCTACCCCAGTCACCGGGTGGTGCTTTGATGCACATGCATGTGCAGTCTATAGCACCCACTACCTCAGGGTATTCTGCTATTTGGTGGAATAGTTGCATATTGCTGGCCAATGCCTCATGGGTGTTAGGGAATTATACCTGCTCACCGACATTTGCTGACATGGCATTCAGGAACTGGTGGAGTACCCTGGATGCTGATGCCTGTGAGATAACCATCATATCCTCAATTGGCCTTTGCAAGGTACATGTAGCTAGTATTTTAGGCCTACACATACCTTAGTATCCACTGGGATGCGTTCCCCTCTGTTAGTTCTGTGTGTCAGGTGTGGCCATCACAGCTCAACAATTTGCTGTAGGAGGTCCCTGTTCACCCTATAGCACTCCACTATCTAAAGCTCATGTAGCTCCTGTTAGGTTACCCTGGGTCTGTACACTCTTCTCCATCTCCTCACTGTGGGTTGGTCGACAGCATTCACATTCTCACCACCCTCAGCCTCTTCCACATATTGTTGTATGATAACTATTGCAGCCCCTATCATTTTGTTGATTTGTTTGTTAAAATTTCCCCACTTGTATACACCGGTGGTGTAGAGTATGGGAAAAACCAAAGGGAAAGGTGATTGCATAGTTTATAGTAGTGTTTTGGGCTGGGCTGGTCTGCTGCCTGTGTAATTGGCTGATTCTAATACATTTCACCTGCCAGCTATGCTAGTTCTCCTAGATTACCTTCCTACTACGTTTTTTCCTTCCCATTGCCTTCCTGTTTAAGGCTGGAGGTGCGCCGCACAAACACAGTGCTCAAATGTGCACAGAGCTGCTATTGCCTGGTTTACTTTTTTTCCCTTTAAAATCCAGTGTGTGGCACGCACACCTGCTTAGGCAATGTAAAGAGTGCTAAGCAGCCTCAGACACACCCCTTTGCTTAGCTCTGCTAAGCTAGAAGCAAACCCGTGCCACAGGCTCCAATCCACTTACAGTATGCCTGACACACCCCCGTATGATGTCAGCTAACTCCTAGGCTTGCACCAAGCTATTTCTGCTCTTAAACTGTTGGGTGCTGACTAGCATGTGGGGGAAATCCGGGATTCAGTATCATTCCTCTCATTTGCATAGGATTGCCTGCTAATGCATAGTTACATGTCCCACACTGAGCCTCCCCCTTTAGCAACCACTATTCACTGGTCATGTTGTCTTCTGCCTGCCATTGAGTATAATGGGAAAATAGTGATTTTAGTTAGGATGCTTATTTTTTTTTTTTTTTCTTATTTTCCCCCAATCCCATTTGCACACTGCTGGCCTACTCTTAAACAGCCGAGATTGGCTAAAAAAAAAATTAAAAGTTGATTTTTTTTTTATTTTTGCATGTGTTTTCCATGCCATTGGCCTTATAGGTGGCTATTGGCATGCTTTCTACATGATATCCACCCTTTATTTGGAGCTATCAGGGCTCCGTTTTGTAACTTGCAGAAATGTACTACTCTGTTACTGGCGGAGTACATTTCTGCAGATTTCACTAGTCCTGTGTGACCAGTTTCCAGCTTTAAGGATCACAAATTCACCTCATTTGCATGGATTTCTGCTGCAAATGGGGTCATTTTCATACAGGGGCTGAGTCTATGCAGTACTAGTGTAGGAGCGCTCATGCACGCCTCCTACAGTTTATTCCTGGATCACACGACAAACATATTGCCTGCTGGAGCTCCTGCACTAGTCCTGCATGCCGTGCAGGGCTTTCAGAATCTGGTGTCTTCACCTGTGTTTTATGTGAACACAACCATTTGTTCATTACTAACACACATGTCACTGTATTCAAAAGTGTGAATGATGACTGTGTCATGCAGTTTCCCCTATGTGAATGCAGAGAACGATTTATTAGCTCACTGTTCATTGCAAATCACATACCAAAAATTGTCAGCAGAAAAAAAAAAAAAACAAACAAAAAAATATTTTTTGCAGATGGGTCACCTCCAAAGTGGGGAGGAAAAAGGGATATCCCTGAAAAGTTCAGTGTTGGCTCACACAATACAATACATTGTGCTGCAACTTATAGCAACATTAATTTTTTGACCTTCATCTGCTGAGCAAATGGATCATTTCATATGCATTGGAAAGCCACTCACACAGTAAGCAGTGTTTGTAGACTAAATATATATTGTAATGAGGTACATAATGTAAGCTGGATGATTTGTGTATTTACTTGCAATGCCACTGATGCGCCTATATCATGGTGCTCATTAAACACTTTTGTCAACTGATGACAGCATGACTGTATATGAATGAAAAATAAGTATGTAAAAGGTAATATTGCAATAAGGGGGTACATACAAATAAAATGATAATGATGATTCATGGAAAGTCTCACAAATTAAAAAGCATTATTATATTTTTTTATTGAAGATATTTGCTTAGCACTAGGGTACATTGGGAATGGGATGAGATACATAAAGATGATAAACACATTCAATTTGCAGAGTGCTTAAACAGTAAGGTTAGCTTGAAGCATAATAGCATAATTGCACAGATCAAATGTCAATGCAAAGCATATAAAGAGATCAGCTATATGTATTAGTAAAGAAAAAGAGACCCTGGCAGATTCATAAGCCCAGGGATTCAAAAATGTCATGTTCATGATCATAGCCAAGCCAACATTGTTTAGAATGCATGTGTATTGAGCCTTGAGGTTCATTAATGATGCATTTACTCCAGTTAATGTACACTATGAGAAGTTGTGTTTTGTGGCAGTAGCAGGGACTTGAGGGAACAGCTAGTTAGACAAATTCATAGTCAGATTACTATAGGCGCAGATGTTGCAAAATCTGATTGTGCACAAACCTCTAGGGTAGTTGGCACAAAAAAACACATGCACATATGGTAAAGCTAAGGTGCTGATCGATTGTTGTCATTCAGAGCTACAGATATGCAAAGAAATGTCTTCCAGACAGGCATAAGGGAAGTATGGGCAAGAGTGGAGGGCAGAGGCAGTGGTAAAAACAAACAGAAATGGACAGAAGACTACATAAGAACTGATAATTAAAGCAGGGTTGCAAAATAAAGTGAGGCATAAGCACAGATATCAGTCTAAAGCACTTGAACTTAGAAAATGTGAAACACAGACAGGATTGGTAGGATACAGACGAGTAACAGGATTTTCCAACCTATAGAAGTCCTGACAATCACATATGATCAGTGCACCTGTATTATAATGTAAACTTAATGAAAAAAAAACACACCTTTTCAACCCTGAAGGGATTTATCCCATTATCTCTTTTCAGTTAAAGTACTTCTTTAATAAGGTGAGCCATAGAGGCAATCACACTGAATGTCAGGGAAGAACATAGCAGATGATACTTACACATCTGAAAACTGGAAGCAGAAAATAATACAAGTCTCAGTAGTTTTTAACCAATTACCCTCTGCAGAGACCTTCTAATAAATACTGCATTTATAAACTGAGCTGTAGATCAGTTACACTCAAGTCACGGAATAGTAGGTGATTGTTAAACACTTACAGAATGGGAACAGAAAAGTAAAAATAAATATATACAGTAATATTACCCTGAGGGAATTTGAACCCTCCTCTCTGGGTGCTGACAATCTACAAATCACTTCATACACAATATGAGCCATGGAAGCAGTCAGATTAAAGGTACAAGCTTTACCCTGTTTCATATTTGCTCATTACTGCACAATGATAGTCATCTCATTTGTGCACTTGATGGCAGCCAAGGCCAGTATACCTACTACAAGACATTAATTGGACTTTAATTTTGCTATACAATGAACAGTACCATTTCTTGTCAGTTCTACATGAGGCTTAATGGTACTTTTCATGAATCTGTGCACAGCATGATCTCAAAAAGATAAGTGATTTGGAGCCCTTTTTAGGCATGTGTGAGGCATGTTTGGCTGTTTTATGGTGAGATTAAATTTTGGAAATGGGAGTATAGGAAAGTAATGGAAAGAGAATGAAAGCAGAGGGTAGAAAAGAAGTTGAGCAAGTAAGGAATGAGCAGGATTGAGGTGGGTAGGAAAGCAATACTTTTTTGTGGGAAAGTACCCATCCCAGTTTCCACTGTGGATGCCTGGGTATGTAGGCCTATTTCTTTATATCAATAGCTGCAAGTTCTCTTTAATTCTTACTCACTATCGACATAATTAAATCTGTCTGACTTATGGTATACAAGTACATCAGGATCAAACAATTGCAATACTATTTACAAAGTGTGGCAATGAGCATTAGCTTTAATCATGTTTGTAATTTTAAACATATCAGTTGCATGTGTAGGTGTGCTGCTGGGTCATACTTATACTGGGTATTTGTTGCTTTGGTGTAGTTACAGGTGATTCTTTATCCAATATCAGCACAGTGGAACTGTCCTCATCTGATGTTAAAAGATCTGTAGCTTCTGATAATGATGGCAGGGAACCCAGCTGGTACAGTAAGGAAGTTCAGAGTGTGTGTCTTTGACAGAAGGATGTGACAAATGCATCCCCTACACAGTCCATAGATAATCGCTATTCCTGTGGATGTTCAAGCTATGCAAACATTGGAATCAAGACAGGATAATGGAGATACTGTCAATCAGGGAAGTGCCAGTCCCTGGTAGTCAGATGTCCGAATCAGCCCCTAACACTCATGGGCAGAGAGCTCCACATGGGGTTGGGATGATGTGATGGGGGTGTTGGTAATGGCGTTCACCAGAGACATAATTACTATCCTGCTTTTGAGATTGGTGTGTCAGTGTTTGCAGTCCAACATATGTGCAGGGCAATCATGGATGCACAAACTAGTGCCACCACATCCATGGCAGAAATAGCGAGTGTGATCCAGGGTTTGCATACTGACCTACTGGAGTGCATGTTGTGCATGATTGATTACTTTAATAGAATGAATCACACACTGGGGAATGTAATGTCTTCTCTGGGTTAACTCACAAGGGTGAGAGGCCATCATCCCAGCTGGTCACCTGCTACATTCAGAGGTTAGGCAGTACATCCATGGAAGTGCAAGATCCTGTGCCTTCAGTGTAGCACTTACGAAACAACATAATTTGGAGGTGTCCATTCTTGGGAAAGGGAGTCACCATGGTCACAGCCATCATCATGCTGGCATATCTTCTAGCAGATTTCAGTCAAGGTCATGTAGAACACTAGCATCTTTCCAGGGTCATGGTAGAGCTAGTACATCCTTTTAGAGACAGCTGTCATGGGTGAGGCCATGCACAGGATGCCCATCCCTGTGTCATGCATGCCTTGGATCTGTCCAGTAGTCTGAGCTGTAGTCCTCCATCAGCTGCTGAGGCTGTGTCACTGCAGACACATACTCACACCATCACAGCCCCAACACACCACATGCATTCACCAACCCTGGCCCCTCTTGAAATTAAACCCTCCTCATACTGGTTCTAACACATCTCATAATGCACTTTTCCTTTTTTATGCACCTCAGCACTCACACTACCCTGTGAAAGACATGGACTTCTGTAGCCCTTCTCCACCTTTGCAAATGATGATAATTGTGCCCTGTCCTTATAACATTGTCACTGGGGTTGCCTATGTCCGATGCACAGTGTTACCAGGCTATGCATGAGTAAACATAGCCTGGTGTTGCTTTTGCATGCATTATTTTTACTGTACTATATGCATTTACCTCGCATTCATTACATTGTCAGGCTATGGTCAATCTTCTGTCTATTTGCTAGTGCAGCAGCATACTGTGCTCACCTTTGTCTGCCATGAACATCCTCTGATGCTGACTCCTTCTCTGACTTCTCTTCTGACTCAGAATCTGCTGTCTTTTATGCTGGGAACTGCAGTTCCTGCAAGAGCCAATCCTGCTTTTCTTGCTACCTGTGTATGATATTCTGTAACAATGCAAGCACGGTCAGTATTTTGACACATGTGGTAGTCATGCTGCAGATCACCACTGAACAAACCTAGACAGTGAAAGCATTAGCTTCAGCACCCCAAACACATGGTCAGTAATGTTTCTTGTTTGCTATAGTGCATTATTGTTCACCTGGACTGTTTTATTCTGTGAATTTCTTATGGTTGTCTTGAGCCAGAGTTCTAGGACATATCCACTGAGATATCCTTGTGGGAAGTTATCCCTCACAAATCATTGATACAGGTCTAATGTATGCCATATGTGAGCATCATGAATCCTGCCTGGGTGGCCTGCACACACATTGAATATGATACCCTATGTATTATAGACCACCTGGCATTTGATGGAGTGATACTTATTACATTTCACATACGTACTTCCCATTTCAACAGGTTTGGCCTTTATTTCAATGTTTGTACAGTCCTCAGGGGAAACAGGCTATATCACAAAGATCAACATTATGTTTACTCTCTCCTATGAGGCATGTCAGAGCAACATATGCTCCCCACATGCTGAAGCATGGCATTGAGAAACTGATGGAGTATTTTTGAGACAAAGGTTTAAGATACCCTCACTATGTCCCCAGTAAGTAACTGAATTGCCCCTGTAACTAATATATGTAAAGCCACATATACCTTGGTATCCACTGGGAATGGTACTCTGTGAATCTCATGTGGCTGCAGATGAGACTGACACATTTCCAGTTTGTTGGATAGTGTCTTTATCAACATGGTACTGGTCCATAATGTTGTTGTGAAGGCTATGCAATGTTAAGCATGGTGAGATGACCTGGTCCTCCTAGGTTGATATTGTACATTACTGGGCATAGCAGCTGCAATGAGAGCCACCTACAGATACATAGTTACTGTGACTGTAGCAAACTCTAGCATAATTCATGATTTACTCCATTTGAAGATAGGCATATGGCCAGTTTCAAATATACAGTGAGTGCAGCACCTTTTTGTGGCAATTAAACATTTTTGAATCACTGTGCCATCTTATTTTGACAAATTATTATACACGGCACCTCATTATATAATACAGTCATTAGCAAACCACATTATTTGGGCTCACTACAACATGTAGCTTGGTTTTCTGAATTATACACACCTTGCCCATGGCTGCTTGCCACACACATTTCTGTAGCACTATGCAGCAGTTTCCTAAATCCAGCTCATGGTGTTATTAACAGTCAATCCCCTGATTCAATAATCTTCCATGCAGGACTAGCTTAGTCCTGCATGGAAACTACCGTTTAGGAGCAGCATGGCAATGTGCCATGCATATTAGTGAAGGAGCGCTCCCTGAGTTCCTAAATGGACACGGAGTATGTACAAGTGCAGGGGGCGTGTGTCTAAGAGCACAGCTCTCAGAATATACATGCCCCTGCAATCAAGAGTAGCAGTTTAGCAATAAGAATGAGTGAGACCACTCATAGGTGGTTGCATACCCCCAGCAACATCCCCCCAAGTTTATAAGAGCAATAGTTAAAATATAATAATGTAAACAAGTTAATTTGTTTATCAAACAGATAAAATTTAATCGTAGGTGCATGGGTTTGCCCATTGCTTAGCTACGTATACTGCAGCTTAAATAGCACAAGAGGATAAATATCAAGATATATGCAAACAAAGCAGTACTGCTATAGTGTAGTGGGTAGAGCATTCACGTTACAAGCAGTCATTCCCAGTTTGAGTCTCACTCCAGTACATTCCATTTTCCATGTTTGGTAGCATTGTCGCCTCATAGCAAGACATTGTTCCATTCGATTCTCAGCTAGAGCGTCTTCTGTGTGGAGGCATATGTGAAATGGGAGTGCCTTCATTGAAGGTTGTGCATCAGGGCTGATAACCTGGTACGTAAAAATCCACTACCAATCATTAGCGGACCAGAGGTCCACTGTGGCGACCCACTAACCGGGAATGCAGATGTGAGGTGTCATTGTAATAATGTAAAATCCACAGATAAACACAAGTGCCCCATACAGTATATGTGCACATGAATCAGGGATACAAATCGAAGGTATAATGTGTAATGAATGATAAATCCATTGAGTGTCCAAATCCACCAACTTCCCAAGAACCATTTTGCATTTCTGTCTAAAGTAGTGTGGGGGTAAGTGGGAGTAAGCACTATTAAGCAGTAATAAGTGAGAGTAAGCATATTTAAGCAGTCATAAGTGGATTTAAGCCCATTTGCACTGGGGTAAGCAATGCACACACAGGTTAAGCAATATTAAAGCTAAATCCCTGTAAGCATATTTAACCGGAAGTTAGCATTGCTTACCATTGTGCACACCTGCGCAAACCTGCTTACAACTAATTAAAAGTGCCTTAATCACTCTGTATGCAACAGCCGCTGTTCTGGCCAGAAACAAAATAAACAGCCCTTTCAAGGCCTTGAACCCAGGACCCTGTACACTATAGTTACTGCAGTTAACCACTAAGCCATCATAGCAGTGTGTAAGACTGAGGTATCACCAAACAGATCCTCACTATAGGAATATTAAACTTAACATGTGAAAGGAATGTATATACAGTTTTATGTTGTACAACCTAGTACATAACATAAATATGTGAACTGGAGTATTGCATTAAGTCCAGATCTGAGGTGTCATTGTGATAAAGTGTTGAAATCTCCTAATAAACACAAGGACCCCATACAGTGTACGTACACATGAGTCCTGGATACCAAACACACATATATAAGATGTAATGAATAATCAATCAATGCCAAACAGCAAATAATATGCAAATTAAAATTTAAGCAATGCTAAGCTTTGCACAGTCCTGCTTAGTAGGTGTAAGCAATGTGTAGGCTAGCTAAATCAGTTTCCCCATTGATACAGCCCTTTAAGCAATGCCGACCTTAGTTAAGCAAGTTTGCCCACAACTTAGCATTTTCAAAACCATCCAATCATGGCAAAGTGCAGGAAATCAGCCCTATTTAAACCCAAACAAGCAGGAATACATCTCATAACTGGTTGCAGCTTCCTCCTGTAGGCACTATGACTGGTATGGGAGAGGGAGTGCACTGGGGCATTCAGGAGTCCAAAGTCATGGCAGGACTTCTTGTTAAAGACCATGACCAGAGACTGCCGCAGGGCCAGGACCAAGGTTCCCAATATAAAGCAGAAGCCTGGGACCGTCTCACCCGTGACCTCAAAAGTGCCACTTGCATACTTCAAACTTGTGAGCAGGTCAGGCATCACTATGCCGACCTGAAGCGGAAGAAGATGGATCTCTTGGATCAGTGGACCCAAGAGACTAGAAGGACGGGGGATGTCCCAGCCATGTGTAAGTATCAGTCCACTACCTGTTTAATAATTGCCAGCTCATGTATATTATGGATAGGTATGGCTAAATACTCCTCTTATGTCTTTGACAGTGGCAGATGAGCGGGCTGTAAACTGAGAAGCCCATGCCTGTAGATTGCAGAAGTTGCGTCATGAGGCAGGTTAGTAATACTCTTGCATGTACTGTCATAAGAAATAAATCTAGAAGTAGTAGTAAGTTAATTGCCAGTATAAAACCTGTATTATTTAACGCATGTACTGAATACACCAGATAATATGGTAGTAAGAGTATCATATAGGTTGCATGTAAATAAAAGGTTAACAGCCTGACAATAAAGGTCTCAAACAACAGCAGAACAGCAGAACCAGCAAAATATTCCAAAAACGACAATGGATTCAGTTCCACAATAAAATTTATTGCTTGTCTTGTCTTAGCGCCTCAGCCATTACAACTTTCAAAGAGTACAAATTTACCAAAAAATAAACAATAAAGGTCTAACTGCTGGACTGCATGTGTTTACTCTGGTATCATATGGTAATGTAGAGTTGCAATCTCTTAATAGTACGGTTGTATTAAGCACTGTTACCCACGCTGTGATACATAAATAAAATATGTAGGAATGTCTGTATATGACTGTTGTAATCACAAGAGGTCATATTGTACAACTGAGAGAGACTTAGACAGAAAACAGTGAAACACTCTAGACAACATAATCCAAATAGCACATTCAACTGAGACTTGAACTGTTGCAGTTTTAGCACACACAGCCCTGATTTGAATCCTGGGAGTGGTAGTAAGCTGTATGCAGAATCATACCCCACAACTGTACAGATATGATCAGAATGTCCAGTTAATTGGCCCATATCCGCTGCCTGTCACCCTGTCCCCCTGGCAAATCAGTGGGATTATCCTAGACGTTTAGGCAGCAAATAATGACATACAACTGATTGTCAGACATCTATAAGAACAAACCTGTCACTCTAGCAACTCCCCAAAATGTTATTAGATTAATAAGC